>NC_081529.1:2217777-2410277 GCF_030273125.1 Centropristis striata
TCGATTGGATGAACAGTTCTTGAAATATGAAAGTACAGTCACAGACAGACAGAGAATCCTTCCTTTATAGTTGGATGATGCAGCTGCAGCACCACCTATTGGCCAAATGGCCCAAAATTTGTCATAGTCACACAAACATTAGATCTTCACATGTCCACATTTTGTGGACAAAATTGCAATAGCACAAAGCATTTAGGAAAATTTTAGTAAAAGATCTTTCACAGTTTTGTTTGAGGGGTCATGTATGGAACAGCAAAAACCTGAGAAAGTAACTTTTTTTCCAGCTTCGTCCAGAGATGACCCCACCACCTGAGTTTTCCTGCTTTATACTCTTTTTTTTTTTGCTTCCACCTTTGACTTCATACTCCCTAACTTCACTCCTGCTTAGGTGTTCATAATTTCAACAGTCAGTAGAAAGAGGGGGAGCCACTAAACATTCTTTATCCCGAACCACTTATCCACACTTGGGCTTGAGGTGGGGTATCCTGGACAGGTCGCTAGACTATCACAGGGCTGACACATAGAGACAGACAATTACACTCTCATTCACACCTATGGGTAATTTAGAGTGCATTGTGGAGGAGGAAGCCGGAGGACCCAGTGAGAACCCACGTTGACAGGGGAGAACATGCAAACCCCACACATAGCAGTCCATTCATCGGGCTGATAACAACGTACTGGCCTACCAGCAGGTGGAGGCAGGTCCTTGCTCACACGGTGACTACACAGCCCTTGAAATAACCCTGAATAACCGCTTATGAAAGATCTGCCTTTAGGTGTGGTCTTAGGCTTAGACAGACTTTATTGTCATTCAGTTATACATAAATAAATGCACATTGAACAAAATTCCGTTGCATTGGCTCACAGTCATTGAACTCTGGAATGTCATAAATTAAGCTAAATATAAAAATCTGAAATTAAATATAAAACTGTAAAAATAGAATATTTATATTGCACAGACGTGAAGCAGCCAACATGGTCTCACAGAAATCCGTGAAATAGCCACATTTCGCTTAACTGAAAATCCGTGGAATAGCCACAGAATCGCTCAAATTTCCGTGAAACTGACACGGATTTCGCTACAATGCAAGTTAATGACAGTCATATTTTTCTGGCGAGATCTTCACCACAAAGTGATTATGTACATTCACTGAGTGAATATTTAGAAAATAAAACACATATTTCTCGCTAGAAATGTGATCAAAATCCATTTTTATGCAGAAACTAAGTCAAAATATTATTTTTTTCACTAAAAATGAGAGAACTGTCCGCCATGTTTTTTGTTCTGACCGCCGGGACCTTGAAAGTCACGTGACTTGGAACAAACCAATAGGAACAAATATCCATGGAATAGCCACGGGATATGACTGTCATTAACTTGCATTGTAGCGAAATCCGTGTCAGTTTCACGGAAATTTGAGCGATTCCGTGGCTATTCCACGGATTTTGATTTAAGCGAAATCCGTGGCTATTTCACGGATTTCTGTGAGACCATGTTGGAAGCAGCATAATGTGTTTTTGTACATAGAAAATAGACATAAAAAATATATTTAAAAAAACAGGTACATGTACATTCAGAACACTTGGACATGGAGGCCAAAGTGTTGTGCTGTTTGTTTCATTCAGAGAACACCAAAGAATAGCTCTCTGTATCACTGCAACCCATTACATTCAATACAACTGCACAGCTCTATGCAAATGAAACATCTGCAAAAACAGATGCAGTTTAAAGAGGTAACAGAGTCCTAATTCAGGTGTGCATGTTCTATATAACTTCCCTAAACACGTATTAATGCACCACCCAAGCCTCCTACTCACATACTCACTCAGAAATAGACCTGTCATCTTGCCACCATCCCCTTATCGTCTAACTGCTAACAAGCCTATTTGCCTGTGACTGACGTTGATGTGATCCCTAAAGCCCCGGGCTTGGCACCAGATCGCTCCTAAGCCAAATTAAGCCTCTGTCATGCCCACCCCCACCTCCAGCCTAGTGCTACCCCTGCCATGGGAACCCTAAATCTTTAATGACGATGGAGAGCTCTGCGCGCTCCCACGACACAAAAGCGATGACATCTGTCTCTGTAAGTGCTGCACTCCAGAGCAACCCCATTTGTTCTATCTCTGCTTCTTGAAAAGAAATCAAATATTTAAAAAAAAAGTTGAGGGAGGGTGGAGGCAGCTAAAAGAGGAAGGAGGAGGTGGAGCTAAGGACGTTAAAACAAAGATCTTCTCTTTCAAAGGAGGTTTATTTCCCTGCCCAGTGGTCCTTAAATGTTCAAAGAAGGTGTTAAAAGAGTCTCAGCTCCCCTTCTCTGCTCTGCTGCTCTGGCTTCGGCCCACCTGCTCACAAGAAACTCCAAGTCAACAGGGATGTTTGGTGAAAAACATGCCCCCCCCCCACTGCCACTGATCTGAAGAGTTACTGACCGTACCTCTGAAAGTGAATCATTTACCAGCTATGAACCTTTTGACATTTGGCCATTAAAATTCCCCACACTGTAAAAAATGTCTGTAGATTTTACGGTGAAAAACTGCTAAACCATGACAGTAAAAGATCGTAAAATTATAAATTTGTTAATTCAGTTTCAGTAACAATGAAACACCGTAAATGTATATATCAGCCAAAAAAGTATCTTTTTTAAATTAAAACAAAGACAAAACATTACTCCACTGTAAAATACACTGGCACCGTGTTTGTAACAAAAATATACTGTAATATATATACAAGCATCACTGTAATTTTTGCATTTATTTTTTGTAAAAATACTTTTTCTCACTGTTAAATGTACTAAACACCATATCTCTAACAAAAATATACTGAAATTTAATGGTAATATCTTTATCTTTAATTTATGCAGCATTTATAAAGTATTTTCTTGTCAATCATATGGCAGAACACCGTTTCTTTTGATGGAAAAACGTTTTATTTTTTATGGTAAAAAATGGAATAAAATGGCAATTTTAAACGTGAAATCAACAGTGTTAATATCATTTTACCGTAATGTTACAAAAAGTTGCACCGTATTTATTACGGTAAAGTTCTGGCAACCACAGCTGTCAGTATTTTACCGTGAAAACAACAGTTTCTTTTTTACAGTGCAGAACAACTGAACCCAAGAATAATTATTAAGGGAATATTTTAAATTAAAATGTTTAGAGCTGATGCGATATAGCATGCAATTTTTAGTTATACTGTCTCAAAGATCTGGAACAAACCGTCAGAAGATACAGTGTTAGATTTGTCCCATACACTGGCGCCATCTATGGGGGTTCTTGATGGGGGGCAATGTCAAAGCTGGAAAAGACAGCAACATGACTACCTCTCTTCAAGCAATTACATGCATTTTACTTCTCTATTTAACTATCTTTTGTGACGTTTAAACTTTTATTTTTTTGCCTTAAACTTAGGGAAGTAGTTTAAGGACAGGTTTTAAGTGGTGGCTGTTATTTTTACATTTGAGGACGTGCTAATTTCCTGCAACCTTTCAGAAATGCTCCTGTGGGCGGTATTTGAGGGAAGGAACTAATAACATATGAGGTTGTGTAGTTTGGAGTACTTGGTGGTTTTCATCACATCACATTGCTCAGCACAGCCATGCATCTAATAATACACTGTAAAAAAAAAGATAAACAATAGCTACTCAATAAAATTGAGGCAACAGATTGCACGCAATATTATTAATTAAATCTAACTACGTTACAAGTTGAGTTAATAACAACTTAACAGGAAGATCCTGTCGATTAAAAACTGACTAATTCTATTGTGTTGGATTCATTCAAAATTCTCTTGATTTAGAATTACATAGACATAAAGATTATATTTAATGTGGTCAAAATAAGTAGACTGCAACAACTGCCTCAAAATCAAGGACGCATTTATATTTAATACATTTTACCAAATATATTAAGTAAAATTAAATGACTACAGAATAATTTATTACAGTGTAATAATACATTGCATTTTTAAAGCTCATTTCTAAACACTCAAAGGTGCTCAAAGGGGGAATAGATAAATAAAAGATAAAGAGAAAAAAAGTGAGTGGTTGTAGGCAGATTTGAAGAGGTGAGTTCTGAGGTTTTTTTTGAAGATGGACAACTAACTAAAATACAAACCGACATTTTGGTTTAGGTTGGACACTGGGTGAAAGTCTGATAGGAGCAGCAGTTGGTTAGTTTCCTTGAACAGTCTAAAGACATGCAATATGAAATGATATTTCAATTGTGTGTGTGTGTGAGTGTGTGTGTGTGTGTGTGTGTGTGTGTGTGTGTGTGTGAGAGAGAGAGAGAGAGAGAGAGAGAGAGAGAGACAGGGAGAGAGAGAGAGGAGCAGATGAGAATGGTGGGAATTTTATTTTGAAAAATGACAAACAATATATTTATCATCAACATTTTTGTTTTTTCAACAAAAATGGGAAACATGGGGGATTTATAGAAATGACAGCAGGAGAGACTGTAACTAGACATGAAGAGGTAAGATTGCGAATGTAAACAAGACTATTAATGGCTGAATATGTGTAAACCCTAGCAGTGATGATTTTTAAATTATTGATGGTATACTTTTTTGTTTTATTTTTCGTACAATTTTGTCAATGCTAATTGTCGTTTGATAAGTGAATGCAATAAAAAGAAAGTGTCTTTCCCTAATTGAGTCTATTTCATCGTTAGATGATTAACATAGATGGTTCTAATTAAGATAAATTGATATAACTTTTAAATGGCCAGTAATTGTTTTTAGTATACTGATTTGGTGATCAAACTCTAGGCACAACATATACAAATTGTTATAGCTATTTTTTGTTTGTTTTTTCCAAGCATTCTGTATATCTCCTCTAAATGTCCCTTTTTATGTTATTTATTTATTTAGTATTATTATTATTTGTTTGGTTTTATGTGTATGTATATGTATGTATGTATATATGTATATTTTTATTTTTATTTTTCGTTTTTTATTATTGTTTATTTGGCTACTGTTCACCCCTCCTGTTTTTCTTTGAGGGGGAGAGAGTTGTATTTTCTCATTATCATTACTATTTATTGTTTTTTGTTCATTTTATGTGAATGTAACTCTCTGGTTCGGGGGGCGGGGGGTTGTTCTAAAAGGGGGGAAAATGGGTGAATTGTACCTTTTCTGATTGAATATGTATTATGTCCTGACAACCCAATAAAGATATATGGGGGGGAAAAAAGAAAGTGTCAAAAAAAAAACAAATGTGCTACATAAATTAATTGTTTATCGTGACCCAGTAAACCTTTTTCATTTTACAGAATAATCCCGGCACATGAAGGTCTCCTCTGCTGTGATGTGTTGAACAGGCACTGCTTCAAAGAAAAGTAGGTGTGATGAGAAGCGTGGGGAGAACACGAAAAGAGGAAACAATAATATCCAGATTAAGATTGGGTCATACAGCATTAAACAGTACACTATTTAAAATGGGAAAACACAATTCGGGAAGATGTCAATATTGTAATGAAGAAGAAAATTTAGAACATGTGATGCTTTATTGTCAGAAGTATGATCAGGAGAGAAGGGAACTGATATTGAACCTTAAAGAAATTAAGTTGAACTTTGATTTACGGGATCTTTTACAAAGAAGTTCAGAGGAGAAATGTTATTCCTTTTTGTTACAGTATCTTAGGAGAACAAGATTAATAGAGAGAATATAATTTATGTACTTTCTCTTTTTATTTTTATTTTATTTATTTATTTATTTATTTTTATTATTATTATTTTATTATTATTTAGTTAAACTCAGGAATGTGTAAAGTCCCGGTCCACACTCCATATCAGTAGGTGGCGGTAATACACCAAAAAGTTGTTTGTCAACCGCCATAAAACAACACAAAGAAGAAGAAGAAGAAGAACAGGCACTGCGGTAGACACCTCTGTCTTTACTCCGGGTCCTTCGTTAAGGTGAACAAAGATGGCGGCGTCCGTGCTGTGCAGGAGGACGGCAATGTTATGCAGGACTTTAAATGGGATTTCATGCTCAAAAGCTGTACTTTGTGCGCAGCCTCGAGGCGGGTTCGTACTACAGACAGCCTCCTATAACCCCAGACCCTTAAAGCGGAGCCTCAAGGAGCCCTACATCCCGGACAAGGACGATGAGAAGACGCCGGTGTGGCAGAAGACGGCCCGCTACGACAGGAAGCTGTTCGGCCGGTACGGCTCGGCGTCCGGCATCGACCCTGCCTCGCTGTGGCCGAGCCATGAGGAGCTGGACGCGATCATCGCGGAGGAGAAGGAGTGGAACCCTTCATTAGACGTGATGCGGAAGAACATCGCGGCCAAGGAGAAGGAGGAAGCCAAAATACGGCTGGCTAAGTAAGTCATGCTAACTGCTAACGCCAGTGCCTCCATTATCGGACAAGTGACAGGTGTACTCTCACCGCAGGTCTGTGTCAGCACCAAGGTTATAATAGTTTTGGATTTTTCATTAGTTTTAGTTTTAATTTCGTTGTGAATTTTTGTTTTCAAATTCAGTTAGTTTTAGTTAGTTTTTAGAGTGAGTTTTCTAGTTTTAGTTTACTTTTTATTTTTTGAAAATGCTTAGTTTTAGTTTAGTTTTTATTAGTTTTAGTGTTAGTTTTTTTTGTAATGGGCTATGTGTTGGGTGCGAGATTCAAAGTGGTCATAATACATTTTTGCCTTTATTTCCTTTGGTTTATCATCTCAGCCCCAATAAGGTTATTAACTGTTTTGAATTTTGGTTCTAGTGTAAACATCCCAGTCTCAGTAAACATATTCACCATGTGTTGCATGTTCAAATAAATACACTGAATTATGAATGAAAAAAGTTGACAAAAACGAAAACTAAGGACATTTCCACAATAATTTTAGTTAGTTTTAGTTAGTTTTGTAACCACACAATACCGTTTCAGTTAGTTATCGTTTTTTTAAAAACTCTAGTTTTTATTTTTATTTCAGTTAACGAAAATGTTTTTTCAATTCTAGTTTTCGTTATTTCGTTAGTTTTCGTTAACTATAATAACCTTGGTGAGCACCAATGTCAATGTTTTTTTGTTTTTTTTATTCACAATAACAATTTACAATATATACATTTTTTTGCCAGGGGGTTAAGAAAAAATAACACAAACAAAATCAAATAGACAGCAATTCCAAAATAAGGGTAAGAAACAGACAAAACAAAAAATAAAGAAATAAAGAACATGATGCATGAATCCTCAATCAATAAAGTATCGGTCCAAAACAAAGTCAGTTTTCAGAGCCTTCTTGCTCTTAAGTCCTTTAATAGAAGTGCAGTATTGCTACAGTTCATGTAAAAAGTGAACAAAACTGGGTTTGGAGTCAGCCCATTTCTTCTTATGCATGTGAAATTTCCCTAAAAACAGAAGTAACTGTACAAAAAAACTCAAGTCATTTTCCTTCTGATTTTCGTCAAAACAAATAATAATGTCTTTTTCCTTAAAGTGGATTGCTTGACCTGTTTTCCTGTTGACCAAATTTTGTACATCCTTCCAGAATATACGAGCATATACAGTCATAAAACAGATGACAAATTGTTTCCTCGCCTAAACTACAGAACACACAAGAATACTCAATATCAAGCTTAAAACTTTTCTAAGGTTGTATTTGCTGGATATATTTTATGCATTATTTTAAAGGAGACCTCTTTAACTTTATTATTCAAGACAAATTTATCTCAAAGTAGCCAAATTTTCCTCCAGTCAAAGCACCAATGTTACTGCTCAGGATGTATTGGCTCTCATGTGTCACCGGTATGATATCATCACCTCGCCTAACTCATTTTTTCAAGTTTTTCAGGAAACACAAAAAACTTCACCAAAAGTGTAACATATGACATTTATTGATCATTTCACTCAAAAAGGATGTAACATAGGATGGCTATTGGCATAGTAATAACACTGTGTGTAAATTATGTAACTTAAGAGAAATAAATGACTTAGGCATTTTTTTGAACATGCCTTTGTGACTTAAGCAAGATATGGTAACACTTTATTTTGAAGGTGTCTACATGAGAGTCACACAAGCCTGTCAGAAACATGACATGACAAGTATCATGAGCATTAATGTTACTTCAAAGTGTCATTAATGGTTATGACACATCCCATGTCATGTTTATGACACGCTCATGTTACTCTTATGTAGACACCGTCAAAATAAAGTGTTACCATATCAAAAAATTGCCTAAGTCACATTTTATTTGACTTAGGCATAATACATCTGCTTAAGTCACACACTTGACATAGGCCATTATCTTAAAGGGGTAAAATCACATGATCTGATCAACTGGATGTAGGCGATTTGACCATAGGTGGCTATGAGGAGATGATTTAGGGAAAAAACAAACAATTTTGACAAAAAATGACTTAGGCGATTATTTTAACAGTGTAACGATATGGTCAAGTCAAAGTTTATGTATAGAGCACATTTAAAAACAACCTCAGTTGACCAAAGTGCTGTACAGTTATTAAAATAGAATAAATCATACACAAATGGGTATAAATAAAAACAATGAAAACAATAAAATACTAAAAACAATAAAATGAAATAGAATAAAATAGTAATAAAAACTCAATCCAAAACAGTGTTAGAGATAAAAAGACAAATAAAAGGGTAAAAAAGTAAAAAAAAAAAGAAAGGCAAGGATTCTTAAACCTTAAGTTTTTATCAGTCCTATATATATATATATATATATATATATATATATATATATATATATATATATATATATATATATATATATATATATATATATATATAGGACTGATAAAAACTTAGAGACATAGAGAATACAGTCAAAACGTAAGAGCTTTATTTACACTGATGAAAAACGGAAAAACAATGGTAGGATAAGTATTCAGTAATACCCAGTGGTGGAAAGTAACTAAGTACATTTACTGAAGTACTGTACTTAAGTTTAATTTGGAGGTAATTGTAAAAGCATGGTACATTTTAAGTGATGAGACTTTTTTTTTAATTAAACCTCATATTAAGTATATTATTGTTCTTATCAGTTACAATGACCCTTCAAGGAATTAAAAAAATATGGTTTATTTTGTTTAAACACACTTTGTTAAAATTGAAACACCAAACCATTTTTAAATGAAGTAAAGTATGTGTAAAAACTCCCTTTTTAAAAATAAAGTATTGCTGTAGATAAGCAGATTTATACAAAATAAATGGCGTAACTGTACTTCATCACATATGAGAAGCTGCAAACAGATAATTTGTATTTTTGTATGAAAGCATAATTTAAAGAATTAACTGATTAGCTGGGTTATAATTCAGTGTGGTCGTTTTTCGTCATTCAATGGGATTGTTTTGATTAAATCATATTTAAATTGTGTGAGACACAATTACATAAGCTAAACTTAAAATAACAAGCACATACTACCTGAAAGACTGACATTTGTTTTTGTTCATTTCTTTTTTTATCTGTACTGAAACTGCACTAAAGATCTTAACATAACTATTTATTTATTGAGATTCCAAAAAACATGCTATATCGTGCTATATTGTTATCGAGATCGCCCAGCCCCGGTGGAGTAATCAATGAATGGATTAATTGTTGTGTGTGCATTTCTCCGATGATTTTATTGTGATTTAAAAATGAATTGTGAGATGATAAAGATCCAAATAAACACACGATAAGGACGAAGAGGCAGGGCATCAAAGTTATTAGAATTCATTGTGCGAGGACAGTGAACCAAGGTTATTATAGTTAACGAAAACTAACGGAATAACGAAAACTAGAATTGGAAAAAAGATTTTCGTTAACTGAAATAAAAATTAAAACTAGAGTTTTTAAAAAAACGATAACTAACTGAAACTGTATTGTGTGGTTACAAAACTAACTAAAATTATAGTGAAAACGTCCTTAGTTTTTGTCTTTGGCAACTTTTTTCATTCATAATTCAGTGTTTCTATTTGAACATGCAACACATGGTAAATATGTTTACTGAGACTGGGATGTTTACACTAGAACCAAAATACAAAACACCCAGAACTGTAAGAGTTAATAACCTTATTGGGGCTGAGATGATAAACCAAAGGAAATAAAGGAAACATTTATTATGACCTCTTTGAATCTGGCACCAACACATAGCCCATTACAAAAAAACTAAAACTAACACTAAAACTAATAAAAACTAAACTAAAACTAGAAAACTCACTCTAAAAACTAACTAAAACTAACTGAATTTGAAAAAAAAAAATTCAACAACAAAATTAAAACTAAAAACTAATGAAAAATCCAAAACTATTATAACCTTGCAGTGAACTGTACCAAATGTCATGGCATCCATCTAACACTTGGAGACATAATCCCAACGAACTTGTACAACTATGCATCTCGCACCACATTAACATCTGCTATACTAATCGTTTCCATTTTTCCATCGCAGAGAGAAACTCATAGCAGCGAACATGGCCAAGATGCCCAAGATGATCGCTGACTGGCGCAAGGAAAAGCGCGAAGCCAAGATCAAGATGAACGAAGAGAAAGCTCGCCGTGCAAGGTTGCTGGCGGTGGCCAGGGATCATTTTGGCTTCACGGTGGACCCGCGCAGCCGCAAGTTCTTGGACATGGTTGCTGAGATAGAAAAGGAAGAGAAGAAGAATAAAAAACTAGTGAAACGCAGACTGAAAGAGGAGCAGGCGGCACCCTCTGTCACACCTCCTGCTGCCTCCTCGTAGTGTTGGCCTGAGTCATTTTAGTCATTTCAGACATTAATAACTGCCGGGCCATAGTCTGCACAATATCATTCAGTGTTATCTCTAATAACCTGGATTAAAGAAGACCCAATCCATGTTTTTTTTTCTCTTGTAAAATAAAAAAAAGACGAAGCATGTTCATTTTTTCATTACCTCTTTATGTATTTAGCTGTCACTGAAATAAAATCATTTCTGTACAAACTAAATGTTGTCTAAAATATTATTACAAGGTGAAAACCTGCTCATTTTAGCACAATTTAATATAAAGCCTGAACCCTGAAATAATTGCCAGGAAATTCAATTTTTTTTAAACTGGAGTGTTTATTGAACCGGCTGACAAATAAATAAATGTCAATTTACATGTATGGATTCTAATTTGTATCATATTTGATACATCGGGTCTTTGTGCAATTTGTTGCTCAGTTTTTTTTCTTTAACAAAAACATAAAACCTAACATTTTTAACCAACAAACTATAACTTTCCATTCAACATTTTCCTCAAACATACAAAATATTTTTTTCCATATAACACATCATAGTTGTGATATGAAGTTTTCATGCAGCAATGAGGGATCCACTAGTGGAACCAGCAAATTATTTTTGCTACATCTGGTATTTTTGTGCAATTTTTTTTTTTTCCTTAGTTTATCTTCAACAAATCTGCGCTGCTCAATGTATTTCTTTGAATTGTTCGATAGATATTTCAATTTTTCTCTAAATATACCTAATTATGTCAGTTAAACTTTTAGTTTACTTAAATGAGGAAAAAGACTATGTTGCTTTATTTAATACATAATGTATGAAATGCAACAAATGACAATTGACAAATTTTGAAATAAGTCGTCGTTAAGCCTGCTGTATCGAATTTGACAAACATTTTCAGCACTTTTACTATAAATTAAGTGATGAAATATTAATTAATTTTACCTTAAATCAGTCCATTAAATATTCCTACTGGACTATCAAACAATTTGAAAGTGTTTCTTATCTTAACTTTTTCAAAATTGTTATTAAATATTCTTGAAAAATGACACGTGGGTCACTGATTGACGGCAGCCATAGTGCAGTAGTTCTCAACCTTTTTGAGTCGCGACCCCCAATTTAACATGCATGTTGTCCACGACCCCCGCTCACTGAACACAATCTCACGCACAGTTCAGATCATACAAAAAAGGAAACTAAATGACCAAAAAAAGGAAACAAAATGATCAAAAAATGACCAAAAAAGACACAAAATTTCACAAAAAAAGACACAAAAAATAAACAAAATGACCAAACAAAGGTAACAAAATGACCAAAAAAAATACACAAATTGACCACAAAATGACCAAAAAAGACACAAAATGACCAAAAAAGACAAAATGACAAAAAAAACACACAAAATGACCAAAAAAAGACACGAAATGACCAAAAAGACTAAAATACATGAACACTTTAACACAGTGGAGACAGAGCTGACTTCCAAAATGATTTGGCGACCCCCAGGAATCATCTCGCGACCCCAATTGGGGTCCCGACCCCAAGGTTGAGAATAGCTGCCATAGTGGATGTCCCAAGTGGAGTCCCACCGATGCATTAATTATTGGTCCCTAGTGGATTATCCAGGTACTGCATATATCTGATCGTAAACAGGTTTTTCAGGAAAAAAAATATCACACTGAAGATGCAGAAGTCTCAAAACCTTGTGTCAAGTATGATACATTTGGCTTTATAGGGTTAAGACAAAACATGACAGACATTCATGTGTTGAATTTATTTATGCAAAAATAGCAAATTTTTACATTTTTGGAAAGTGCACTGTTAGATATGCCTAAACACTGAATTTTTAAATGAATTCAATCACAGCAGAAGGTGTAAGTGGCTTTAGAACAGCCCTAAACAGCCGTGATGTGGTGTGTCGTACATTGTAACCATACAGAATGAGAAATGAATGACTAGCTGGTTAAATATTGACTAAATTACGTTTTACAACAGTTTGTATGAAATGTTTTGTTTTTTTGCAGTTAAAATACCATGAACATCTTAACACTTAAAAAAAAAAGGTAATCCCAAAACAGCACAATATACAGAAGCTACTTAATTATGAAATAATCATGTAGAGCTGTTAAAACAGTAAAATAAAGTAATTACTATACATCTTAAGTCATAAAATTTTGAATATTTATAGTGGCTTTAAATCAATTGTTGATTAAAATGTAGTGTCCTTTAATTTCAATGTAAACCTAGAAAAACATCCATAAAATGTCTAATAATACACTGTCCCTCAGCTCAAAATGCCAAATGTAAAACCTGATATGTGTCCATTGATATGTTCTTGTAGACATTAAAAAGGTAAAGCTGAGTGATAAAATACCCAGCAGTCACTTGTTAAAAGTCTATATATGTTAAAAAACAAACTGGGTATCAAGTTAAAAGAGGAAAGTAGAGTCCAGTGTGAAGAGTCTTCCAGTCATGAAGAAATGTCCTCTACATGTGAGTGTCCTCCTCCTCTCCGGGGTCAGCCTTGAGCTTGGCCAGAGCAGCGTGGATCCTGAACTGTGTGCGAGACTCCATCGAGTATTCCTTGTAGTTGTGTCTGCAAATCAAAGCAGTGGAGGAGGTTAAAGGGGGAAGAAAACGGTCCTATACCCTCATCAGTTACATTACATTACATGACATAGTCTAGACGGAATTGTCCAAAAAGTGAAAGTGAGGAGCATTTATGGGTACAAGTTGGGAACCGGCCTACTTTACTTATTTCAAGGGTGCTGAATCCAAAAACAATGGTTCCCAAGCGAAATTTTGAGTTTTTGACCTTCTCATTTGCATATCAAAATGGCCGCCAAATTGCCCATCTTGCACAGTCGTTGGACTATTTTCCCCAAGTTTTTTTGTAAGTAGGCAATCAAAGATGAGGAAATTAAGTTTCTAGATCTATAGTCTAGAGTCAGAGCAAGGATATAGTGGAGGCTCAGTGTTATATATATATATATATATATATATATATATATATATATATATATATATATATATAGATATAGATATAGATATAGATATATATATATATATATATATATATATATATATATATATATAGATATAGATATAGATATAGATATATCTATATAGATATATATCTATATAGATATATATATCTATATATATGCAAAATACCAACTTTTAAGGTGAAATTAAGCATTATTTGTGTCATTTTTTAAGGCCGACATAAATATCAATATCACTTTTAAATGTTCCAGTTGGTATTTTGCATATATATACATATATATATATATATACATAAAAAAGCCACTGAGCCTCCACTATATCCTTGCTCTGACTCTAGACTATAGATCCATAAACTTAATTTCCTCATCTTTGATTGCCTACTTACAAAAAAACTAAGGGGAAATGGTCCAACGACTGAGCAAGATGGGCAATTTGGTGGCCATTTGATACAAATTAGAAGGTCAAAAACTCAAATGTTCGATTGGGAACCATTTTTTTTGGACTCAGCACCCTTGAGATCTGTAAGGTAGGCCGGTTCCTGACTTGTATCCATAAATGCTCCTCACTCCTTATAGAAGGCCTTTTTTCTGAAATCCGTCTAGACTATCATTTTTCTGAAGTTATTCTTAACTTAAAGTAGAAAACTGCTTAAAATGTTGCCTTTTATCCAGTGGGAGCATGGGCTTCGTACAGACCTCAAGAACCCATATTATAACTCATGTGAGTGGATAGCATTGGTGTTCTTTTAGTTCCACTATGTATATATATATATATAATATATGTATATATGTAATGGGCAGAGAGCGACCTCTAGTGTTCATGTAGTGGCTATACACTGAACAACCAGAGGCAGTTCACAAACTGCTGCTCTAACAACCATCTCTAGGGTTTACAGAGAATAGTCTGAAAATGAGAAGATATCCAGTGATAAATTGTCAACCTGGTCTCACAGGAATCCGTGAAATAGCCACGGATTTGCTTAACTCAAAATCCGTGGAATAGCCACGGAATCACTCAAATTTCCGTGAAACTGACACGGATTTCGCTACAATGCAAGTTAAGTCATATCCCGTGGCTATTCCAACATACAAAGTGATTATGTACATTCACTGAGTGAATATTTAGAAAATAAAACACATATTTCTCGCTAGAAATGTGATCAAAATCCATTTTTATGCAGAAACTAAGTCAAAATATTGATTTTTTTCACTAAAAATGAGAGAACTGTCCGCCATGTTTTTTGTTCTGACCGCCGGGACCTTGAAAGTCACGTGACTTGGAACAAACCAATAGGAAAAAATATTAACTTGCATTGTAGCGAAATCCGTGTCAGTTTCACAGAAATTTGAGTGATTCCGTGGCTATTCCACGGATTTTGAGTTAAGCGAATCCGTGGCTATTTCACGGATTCCTGTGAGACCAGATTCTAAATTGTTGTAGAGGAGAATGGTCAGACTGGTTTAACAGCGACTCCAATAACCACTCGTTACAACCGAGGTATGCAGAAGAGCATCTCTGAAACACACAACACGTCCAACCTTGGAGCAGATGAAGACCACACCGCCACTTTATTAGGTACACCTTGCTAGCTCTTAAAGTGGCAGGTGTATTTATACTTGGAAAAGGCCTCACTGCACAACTTTGGTAGAAGTAAAAAAAAAAAAGAAGAAGAAGAAAACCAATTTATATTTGTGTTTGACAGTTTAGGACAGGGGTGTCAAACTCTGGCCCGTGGGCCAAATTTGGCCCGCAGTGTAATTTTATTCGGCCCACGAGGCAATACCAATTTATTCTATAATTATTGTACTATAAAAGCTGACCCGCCGGTATTATACGGCGCATTTACCGCTTGTACTACAAATCCCACAATGCCCTGCTGTTGTTTTGGCGCGTCAATCAGGACAGGACCCAGAAACGCTCCTCTGTGACAGTCGTCATAGCAACCTCAAGCTAGAGCTGTCTCCCAGCTACCCCTTCCCAAAAATGGAGAAAAGAAAGGAAGAATTTATTAACCTGTTGAAAAAGTTTATTTTGATATTTAAATCAGAAGGATGCAAATAGAAAAGAGGCATACGATTTTTATTTAATTTTTATTTAATAAATTAATGACATTGATGTGTTTTTTATTTGAAATTTGATTTTGCATGTCTGTACTATTTAGTTATATATTGTATGTTTATAAGTGTTGCTGGTTCCATATTTAATGTTAAAGCAAGAGTGAGATTAGATTAATATCACTCATGTGCATTAATACAATGACGCTACAGCCAGCAGCCACTTAGCTTAGCTTAGCTTAGCTTAGCATAAAGACTAAACACGTGGGGAAACAGCACGGACATGTTCCTAAAAGATATTTTTTCTATCTTTTAGTGTGTACAGCAGCTGACTTGTGTTGCATCATTGAAGCTGCTATATGGGAGTCACTTACTTGGCCTTGTGTAGCAGTTTGATGGCCTCGTCCCTTCTGCCTTGGTCGATGTAGAGCAGACTGAGCTCCACCAGAGTGTTCGGCACCAGGTAGTGGTCAAACCTGATCTTCTTTTCACTGAACACACACACACACACACACACACACACAGAGAAAGACAGTTATTTAACTGTGACTGTCACACCCTGTTACATTACACACATAACATAAGGCAATGCCAGAGCTGTTTTTTCATGCAGGTACATACTTTTGGAATGAATGAGGAAATGACAATCACAAAACCTCAAGCCTCCTTAGTCCTTACGTTCAATGTCAGAGGGATTTCAACCAAAAGTAATGTCATTTTTATTCATTGCTTTGTATGCTTTGTATGTTTATGACTTAGTGGGGGAGCTGAGAGGAATCTTAAACTGCTAAGCAAACATTCAATTGTCAATACATCCATCTAAGACACGAGCAAAAGCAAAACAAACACTAAACTTAAAGGCCTTTTAAGGATTACTTTGGACCTGCTTCTGATTTTTATTCTCTTTGCATGAATGTTTGAGACATTTCTTCTAAAATGTGGAGAATTTCTAGTTCTTTCAACAAATACAGACCCAGTGTGACATATCGCAACCTTAACTTCCTGGAGAATGGGGAGAAGAGCACAGAATGGCTGTGGAACATACAGTTTTTCCTGTCTTATATGGGTGGTTGACGTGAACTCAAATTCAAAGTGAAAAAAAGAATAATTCAAAAATATATGTCAAATGACATACAATTATATTCCCTTATATGTGAATAATTCAAATCTGAATGTGTCCATTTCTAATTCTTCATATATTTAGCATATTATTCACTTTTTGGTGTGGTAGTCCTGAAATGTGTCCACCGGTGCAACAAAATAAAGAATGTCATTATTTAATTCAGAGAATGTTGGACAGATAAGATAGATAAGCCCAAGGCATATTAGTTATGAATATTTTTTTATCAATTTACATTATTTTCAATGATTAATCAATGTAAATTGATAAAAATATTCAGATCAATACTTAAACTGCGTTGTACCAAAGGACTACCTTAAGACGACCAGTTCCAACACTGCACGGAAATAGTAATATCATGAAAATATTTGAGACAGAAGTGATCTTGTGTGCAGTCCACCTGCTCCAGAGATTCTTCTGTCCTTCCTGGTTCTGGGAGGAACCCTCTCAGTAACGGGCTGGTCACATTAATGCCTAATAATAATAATAATAATGTTTTATATCGACATCATGGCGTTGCTCCAGGAGGACACCAGTTTTGCGGACAAAATGTAATGTGTCATAATAACTCTACATAGGGACCTTAACACTTATATCCTCTAGATTCATTAAGTAAACACTCGTATGACATGCATTCAAGTATTTTAATGTATTTAGATTAATTTTTCATTAAATTACAGTTGTTTTAAGATAAGTAATGCTACCTAGGACAGTTGCACCGGTGGACAAATGTCATGTTCAAAACAGAATATTTGCATAGTTGAAGAACGATACTCATTGTTTGCAGATGGATTAGATGTAGAAGAATGAACTGCATATTAAAACATTAATTTTAATGAAATATTATCAAATTTTAGTAATATTTGTCACTGGGAACACAAAAATTGAGCTTCACGTCAACCACCCATATACCATAAGATGCTAACATGAACAGATGTAGTTTACTAAAACAACAAAAGACAACTGTAGGCCAATCAGTCAGAACATCCCTGGCCTCAGGACACAACTGCAGCTCAACTGACATGCAGTCTTGTACAAACAGCCGATACTCACCCCCAAAGCAATGCTATGGCTAAAATATTCACATCTACTAAAATGTTCCCACATGAATGACATGGAGAAATCTGAAAATTAAGTTGTCTTTTGTTTATCCATGTCGCCAAAATCGGCATTCAGGTTTTTACATGCAGTGCACACATTGGCCCTCACTTATCAAACGAGTGTACGACAGAAGGTGAGTGTAAAATGGGCGTACGATCATTTCTAGCAAGGCTCGCCATTTATCAGTTTGGATGCGAGCAGAGGGTACGATCAGATCTCAGTCTGCTCTCAGCTCATGTACGTAAATTAGAGTCAGCGTGAAGTCCACAAGTCTGAGTCTGAGAATTGATCTGAGACTATTGTATCGATGCCTGGAGCTGATAAAACTCTGCCGTGTCCTGTTTTTTTAATGGTGACGAACCAAAGCATGTTTAACCTCCTGAGAACCTGCGTCCTCATATGTGGACATTACATTTTAGGTTTGCTGGACCTTATACATTCTGCTTAACTATGACATGTTGTCCTCAGTAGTACACACTCTAGAAAATACATCAATGAGTGTAAAAACCCAATTCAGATGGCTCACCCCGAGAGTTTACGACACCCAAGGACGCAATATGGCCAAGGTGGCTTTTTTTTTAAGTCACCAGGCGCGAAATAGACATTTTACAGAAATATGTCTATGAAAATAAAATTAGCGCAGCTCCTGCTACCGGTGATCGGCTACGAGCCGGGGGACAGAGGAGCCGCCGAGAGACCTTTCGCCTTTCAACTTTCGCTCTAAACTATTTAAAACACCATCTACAGCTAAAGAGAGTTTCGCGTCTGCAGCAGCCATGTTGGATCTGTAAGAAAACTACAAGCTTCCAAGTGCCGAGTAGTACGCGTCATCGTCTTGCCGTCCCTCCCCGCTCTGTGATTGGATCCCTAAAACAGGGCTAAGAAAGCTTCCTGGTTTCCAGACCGCCTGGAGGTTCGAAATTAAATTTGAGTGCGCAAGGCAGTCTGGGTATACCCAGGCTAGCAGTTTTCTGCATTCGTTTGATAAATGAGGGCCAGTGTTTCCACCACAGCTCACCTGGAGAAGACTTTGTTGAAGCATTCCTCGGCAGCCTGGAGGTGGCCCTGGTTCTTCAAACACAGACCCCTCAGCAGCTGGATCAGACAGCGGTCATCCACAGAATACTCATTGTCTGTAGAGAAGCACAGTAGATGTAGCAAGCGATTTTGTCGACAGTAATATTTTAGGTGAGTAGAGTTTGTTGCAGTGCATGGTTTGGAATACGTTTTTTTTTTGTTTTTATTTAACCTTTATTTAACCAGGGAATATCCCATTGAGATTAAGAACCTCTTTTTCTTTAAGGGAGCCCTGGCCAAGAGGCAGCAAACACAGAATACAGTTACATATTTACAGAACATACAGACCTTAAACACATCATGAGAAACAAGTGCATGTTATGGAATTGCCCTCAATAACTCTTAGTTTGCATTTAAAAGTGCTCAAAGAAACAAATTCAGTTCATTTCCATTCTTTCTGGAGCATATTCCAGCATAAGGTGCAGAGTAAACAAATGCCCTTTTACCCAACTCTGTAGAGCATAAAGGGACAGAAAGCAACAATTGATCTTGTGAACGAAAAGAATAAGATCCTGCATTTCTCACAGTAATTAAGCTGCAAATGTAGGAAGTTGCATTACCAGGAGCTTCCAGCAGGGTGCGCTCTGCCTCCACCAGAGTCTGCATCATGCCTTCAGTCAGCTCTGGTCGCTTGCTGATCATACTGAAACCGTTCCACATGTACATCATCTCCTGTAATGAAACAGTGACTACTGTTGGAAGGCTCTGCAGGTTGAACACGGTGTCCACAGTGAATGTGTGTTTTTGTGTGTGTGAAAGTTTTACCAGCACTGGAACTGGTAGCCTGATTGGGCAGCGAGCCTTGTAGCGTCTGGCTTTACGGATAGCAAACTTCTCCGTCGGGGGAGACTTCCCTGCTATCTTCTGCTTGAAGGTGGGCACTTGTCTAAAGAAACAGGAAAAGTATGGAAAGGCATGGGGGTCTGACTTGATGGAACAGTGCCTAAAATATAGGACGGACTTGATTTTAAACCTGTATTTATTTAGTTACATTAAATGGAAATGCTCATGTAATGTACAAGTACCTCAAAAGTGTACTTAAGTACAGTACTTAGTAAATATACTTAGTTACTTTCCACCACTGGATAACAGTTACATATTTACATTATCCAGCAAGCATGACGCAACATTAGCATCCATTTGGAGTCGTGCTTCTGTCAACCTGATTCATTTAAATTCAGCACTTACTCTTTTAGCTCCATTTTTGGTCACCACGAACTTCTAAATACGAGCCAAAAAGGAGGCCGTAGCCTGTGAATGGGAATATCAAGACCTAATAAAATGTTATACAAAGTTAATGTTCTTTTCTATTAGACTGTAATAAAGCTTTTGTCACTTTAACATGTCTCTAAATTATATTTGTGGTGCTGAAAACATGAAACAGCAGCTGTAGGGAAGGCAAAGCATTCCACGCCAGTAACCACCGGCGGCCATTTTTAAAATGGCCGCCACAGCCATCAGAATTTTTTTTTGCGATGGCCCAATATCCAGATTCATTAAACATGTATTCAGCAATGAGTGTACCAAATTTGATGCTTTTATCACAATATGAACGATTGTTCAGCTAATCCGCCCCACCCCCCGTCCCGGATGCACATTTTTGGGGGGTGCTACCCACACGTTTAGCCTCGTTGCTCATTCCATGAATGCACGATCCTTACAAGCTGTACCTCGTTGTAAAGGTGACTAATCAGGCTTTCCAACAATATACAATTCATCACCAGTTGGTATTATTAAAAGGGCAGTTTTTATTCATCATTGATTTATTCGTATAACAAATGCCTGCCACGGCCACTGGGGGGCGCTTTGAGGTGGCCCAGTATCTAGATTTGTTTGAAACATATTCACCAACACATCTACCAAATTTCATGCTTTTATCACAAAGTGAACGATTGATGTAAAATATTGAGCTAATCCGCCCCACTAAAAGGAAATACCAATGCTCAACTATGTTCACCAGCTTTCTGCTAACTTTAGGGCTTTTCACAGCTCACTTAGCCTAGAAAGTGTTCACACTGGAAACAATCTTGGCATATTAACCAACATAAGAATCAGTAGTTTAAGTCTTGTCAAACCATATCAAACACAAACGATTATGTTTTGTATGCAGTACATGTTCTCATTCAAGTAAATGGAAACATTTTTTAATTTAAATTTAAAGAGTGCCATTGTAAAATGCAAGTACATCATGAGCCTTAGGACAATAGCAGTGTGTTTCTAAGGTAAAAGCTTAACATTGTGTGTGTGTGTGTGTGTGTGTGTGTGTGTGTGTGTGTGTGTTTACCTAAAGAGCTCTACCTCGTCCTCTCCAAAAGGCCTGGACTCGTCTTCGGGCAACATGCTGAGGTAAGCAGCTTTCATGTAAACATACATGGCCTGGTGGAGAGACACATGAAGACATCTGAAGCTGTTAAACAAGATCAATGCACAGTTTGATTATAGAGAGATCATACAGCTGATCAAAGCCTTCTCACTCCCAACGTGTCACATACAGACACTTTGTGCAGTGCCACTATGTAGGGCCTACAAAATCAATCAGAGAGACAGGTAACAACCAGGAGAGAGACTTACAAGGAGTACAAAGAAGCATGAAACAACTATTGAAATACACAAAAGACAACAACCCTGATTTCAAAACAGTTGGGATGAAAAACGTAAAAAAAAACGGAATTGCAAATCAACCTACATTCAGTTGAAAACAGTACATAGACAAGATAGATAAATATAATGCTCAAAGTGTTTTTGTAAATACACTCATTCTGAATTTGATGCATTCTGCAAAATGTATGTTTTATACAATGTCCCAATGTTTTAAAATCGGGGTTATGCAAAGAGATGCAAAACAAATGCAGAAAGACACTAAAAGAGACAAAGAGAATCACAAGTGTGAAAACAGCCACAACAAGACATAAAATTAGCAAAAAATAGACACAAAACAACTACAAAGACATACCAAAAAAGACACAAATTGACCAAAAAAGACACAAAATGACCAAAAAAAGACACAAAATGACCAAAAAAAGACACAAATTGACCAAAAACAGGAAACAAAATGACCAAAAAAGACAAAAAAACCCACAAAATGACCAAAACAACCACAAAATGACCAAAAAAAGACATTAAGTGACCAAAAAGACTAAAACACATTAACACATGAACACAAAGCCACAGAGATATGTGCGCAGACTATAAAGAGTCACAAAAAGTGGCTAAACAGCTTTGACTTCTGTGTGTCTTACTCCTTTGTAGGAGAGGTGCTGTGGTCTTTTGCATGTTTGTGCCCAGGGGCCCATTGTCTCTGTGAAGAAGTAACACAGAACTTTACATAAAGAGGCCGTAGTTTCTGTCCACGTGAATCTAAAAGTCAACGTTTACTTATTTGAACTTATACGTTACATAACGTACCTATCTTATGCACATAACTTAAGCCAGCTATTCTCAACCTTGGGGTCGGGACCCCTATTGGGGTCGCGAGATGATTTCTGGGGGTCGCCAAATCATTTTGGAAGTCAGCTCTGTCTCCACTGTGTTAAAGTGTTCATGTGTTAATGTGTTTTAGTCTTTTTGGTCACTTACTGTCTTTCTTTTTTTTTATCATTTTGTGTCTTTTTTGGTCATTTTGTGTCTTTTTGATAATTTTCTGGTCAATTTGTGTCTTTTTTGGTAGTTTTGTTTCCTTTTTTTTGGTCATTTTGTGTCTTTTTTGGTCATTTTGTGTCTTTTTTGGTCATTTTGTTTCCTTTTGGGGTCATTTTGTGTCTTTTTTTGGTCATTTTGTGTCTTTTTGTCATTTTGTGTCTTTTGTGTCTGTGACTTAAACTACATGGCACACACACTTATTTCAAACCAAACCATCATCTTAAACCTAACCCAGGGTTTCTGTTGCTTTAACCTGTCTACGAAACTAAATATTTGACTACAGTATTATTACTTCTTTTTCAGACATTGTTGGAGTTTTACAGAAGTCTACTGGACCACCCTAACCCTCCACAATGAAAAATAACCATAACGGGGTACTCGGCAGAGCCCTGCACGGGTCTGATTTTCAAAACCTGTCCCTGTGACGTGCAGTACCATACCTGCCACGCCCCCTGCACATATGGCCAATTAGTTGACCACAGTGTTGCCAACTCTTTTCTAATGAAAGTAGCTGCCACTAGCTTCAAAAGTCGCTAGATGATCTCGTTGGTTGGGTCCCATGATGCTTTGCAGTTGTCCATTCTTTGTGAGGTTTATGCTTGTTTCCTGTGGTGATCTACAATCTGCAATGTCATTTAGCACAGTAGTTCTCAACCTTTTTGAGTCGTGACCCCCAATTTAACATGCATGTTGTCCGCGACCCCCGCTGACTGAACACAATCTCACACGCACAGTTCAGATCACCCTAAAAAGACACAAAATGACTAGAAAAGACACAAAATGACCAAAAAAGACACAAATTGTCAAGAAAAGACACAAAATGACCCAAAAAAGTAAACAAAATGACAAAAAAAAGACAAAATGACCAAAAAGACACAAATTGACCAAAAAAAGACACAAAATGACCAGAAAAGACACAAAATGACCAAAAAAAGACACAAATTGACCAAAAACAGGAAACAAAATGACCAAAAAAAAGACATTAAGTGACCCAAAAGACTAAAACACATTAACACATGAACACTTGAACAATTTCAGAATACACTGAGACATTAAACTGCATCATTTTCAATTAAATTCTGGAAAAGTTGGTGTGTTCTAAAACTTTTGACCAGTAGTGTAGGTCAGGTTGAATGTTTGTACCCTGACTGTAAATAGGGATCGTGTTAGTGACACCTCTTGCTGTGCTGAGCAATTTTTGTTGGCACTGAATTTCTTTGCTTATTAACTGGTGGGAAAGAGCAAAATATCTCTGAACTTTATTTTCATATATTCATTATTTGACCTGCATTTTCTTTTTTTTTAACTTGGAAATAAAATTAGGACAAAATATCACCTGTCAATCACTTTTTTTGCGTGTCTCCGGCTGTGTCTCTGCAGGACTATGGTACTGTGCTCTAAAAAGTGACACCAAGGGGTCCTGACCAAGCGTCCGTATGTGGCAAGTTGGGAGTGATTTGATCTGACTTGTATTGTGTCCCGTACCTTTGACCAGCGGCTCTCCTGGCTCAGTAGGTCTGCGTAGAAGTACGCCATCTTCCATGCACGCTTGTAGGTGAAGCACCACATCAGCTCCCAGTAGCACATGTGGTGGAACTGCTTCCACGCCTGCTGGGCCTTGCAGCCATCTTCAAACAGAGCCACTGCCTGGAAGCACATTGAAGTAGAGCACATTGATAAGGATATATATTTTTTTTTTTTCATTTATCCTTTATTTATTTTCTCGAGGAATCATTGAGGGCAACCCCTCATTTGCAATGATGTTGAGAGTACAGAGAAAACACGAAACAGTACAGACAAAACACATGCAGAAACATTAAAAACAGTTACAGATTTTACCTAATACCAATGGAATATCTAACACACAGATTTAAGTGTAAGATGGATGACTTTTTAAAGATCTGGGTCTTTAAATATGCTGGTAAGCGACTCACAACTAGATGGCAATGAGGGAAACGGGCTAACTTATGTTTTTGGGTTATAAGGAAGGACATTAATTTACTTATTATTATTTTTAATTATCAAAAAAATAGCTTTCTCTCAAAATGGAAATTGAGATTTTTGGAAAAATTGTTTTTCTTATTTTTTATTTTTGACGACTCTTCACTTCTTTTTTTCCAGATGTGTATTTGCTACAGAGCATTGTCATTGTATTGTCTGTATTATGTAATAAGTAATTGGATATTTGTTTTCTGTGGCCACAGTGTGTTGTTTGTTGTTTTTGTCTATGTTGGAAAATGCAATAAAAAAATATTAATTAAAAAAAAACAAAAAAAAAAAAAACAGTTACAGTGAAAGGAAGTTATTGATTATCATAGTTTGATATAGTAAGGATATGTAGCAGTGAAGCTGCCTTGGAGGAATGTTGTGTATTAACACTGTTACTCTGCAGTTCAGGGAACAAAATGTACTATTGAGAACTTTAACTGTTATGGACAAGTTAAATGAAACACACCTCATCAATGTTCCCCTTGATCTCCTCAGTCCTGCCTGCAAAGAAGAGGAATATTGCTCCCTGCACAGAAGAACAATAGCAGTATTACACGTCAATCTTCTGTGTTAAATGTTCATCTATCAGCAAGCAGACCTGTTTTTAATAGCAATCACTCTTGTCAGTGTTTAACCAAGACATTTCCATTCTGGTTGGGTACACATTGTGTCACAGCCTTGAGTTTGCTCTCTGGGATGGGCAGGCATGTAGGTAAAAGGTGGAGTGGAAACAGGGATTGTGAATTCCCAAGAATCAGGTGGTCAGGTGGAGTAAGTGAGTGGTAGGAGGACTCAGGAAGGTGGAGTGAGTATCAGATAAAAGTGAAAGAAATGTTGTGAGTGAAAGGAGGGATTTGTAAGAAACAGCTGATGTACAGTGAGACGCAATGACGGTGGAAAAATAGAATGACTCAATGAATAATGAGAAGAAGTAGTTTAAGAGGCAGTCCGAGTAGAGAATGAGAACTACTTGTGACATGTCATATTTGACTTTAACTGAACATTTGCTCTCATTTTGCGATAAAAATATATATATACACTACTGGTCAAAAGTTTTAGAACACACCAACTTGATGGTGAAAATGAAAATGATGCAGTTTAATGTCTCAGTGTACTCTGAAATGACTGCACATTTGCAACATTTAAAATTCTTTATTGAGCATGATAGTGTTTTGAAAGTAAAAAAAAGATTCAAAATCACATTTTATGTTGGACTAAAGGACTAAAAAAAGACACAAAATGACAAAAAAAAGACACAAAATGACAAAGACGAAAACCAAAAGACACAAAACGACCAAAAAAAGACACAAAAAGACACAAAATGACTTACAAAGACATGAAAAGAATTCAAAAATGGACAAAATAGCCCAAGACTCCATAGAGTTAAGTTGTTAACCCATTTCTTGTTCCCTGAAAAAGGCCTACTTGTATAATTCTGAAATGTACATTATTTTTCAGTTTTGGTTCAGCTTACCTTTTTTTATTTACCTCTGGCAGTTCACCACTTACCTTTGTACCCTTTCAAGCTGTTCATTTGACTTGAACTGCTTGAATTTCAATAAAAAACTGGAAAAATTGGGGTGTTCTAAAACTTTTGACCGGTAGTGTAAATCAAAATCAAATCAAATTTAGTTTTTCTGGAACATGATGCCACTCACCCGTGGGTAGCGGAGACGGAAAGGTTTCAGCAGACTTTCAGCTTCAGTCACCTCCCCCTCGCCTGTACCTGAGAGAATAGAACAGAAATGTGTTACATAATTTGATATATTTGACAGGAATCTTCAGTGACAGGTTATCACAGATATGGGGGAAAAAAATCAGAATCTCTGCATGCATATAATGCGTGAACGATGTACAGCACTACCTAGTATGAATGTGAGAAAGGTGTAGTAGCAGAGCAGCAGCAGCGCGCACAGCATGGAGCGCAGGTTCATTCCTGTCGCACCATCATGCAGCAGAGACAGCCCATATTCCTAAAACATGCACACAAAAAAATCTATGAGTGTGTCAATGAATGAGAGAATGCATACTGTTTGAAACGGCCATGTCCCACCTTGTCTCCAGAGAAGCCTGCAAACTCCAAAACTTTGAGTATGCGGGGAGGAAATAGAGAGAGTGTCTGTGAATAAAGAAGATCTGATCAACTATATGGTACAAAAAACAAGATTGATGACAACATATAGTCCGTTAATGTGTTTAAAACGGTAGCTCTCAACCTTTTTGAGTCGTGACCCCAAATTTAACATGCATGTTGTCCGCGACCCCCGCTCACTGAACAGAATCTCACACGCACAGTTCAGATCACCCAAAAAAGAAACAAAATGACCCAAAAAAAGGACACAAAATGACCAAAAAAGACACAAAATGACCAAAAAAAGACACAAAGTGACCAATAAAGGCACAAAATGACCACAAAATGACTACAAAAAGACACAAAATGACCCAAAAAAGACACAAAATGACCAAAAAAGACACAAAATGACAAATAAAAGACACAAAATGACCCAAAAAAGACACAAATTGACCAAAAAAGACACAAAATTACAAAAAAAAAAACACACAAAATGACCAAAAAAGGCACAAATTGACTTCCAAAATGATTTGGCGACCCCCAGAAATCATCTCGCGACCCCAATTGGGGTCGGGACCCCAAGGTTGAGAATAGCTGGTTTAAAAGATACTTTTGAGACATACCAGATTAAATGCCCCTATTCCAAATGATATTCCTCCCTCTAAGTGAATGTGGCTGGGTCCTTTGAGACAGCTGTTGGATTTTATGAAGGAGTGCAGTTCTCTGGAAAGAAAAACAGGTCAGTGTCAATTGTTTGGCATTACAATTCAGCATTATAACCTAATACTTTTAGCATAATGACATGTAACAAGGAAGAAACAAACAAATATTTAGCTCGGGGGTCGACAACCTTTACTAACAGAAGAGCCATTGTCAGCTAAAATAAGAGAAAAACAGTTGGAATTGAGCCACAAACCTTATTCTGAGCCTTAAAATGGACATAAAACAGTCTAAAGTCTAAATTAACATTAATAATAGGTCATAATGAGCATTTATTTATATGATTTTGTCAGAATGCAGATGAGAGGCTGGGAACCAAAGAAATATCTCAGGAGATTTGGAACTGGAAGAAAACTCAAACTAGAATTGAAGTTGGCTTAATTTAGACAACATGCATGTTAAATTGGGGGTCTCGACTCAAAAAGGTTGAGAACTACTGACCTAAACAACAGAATGGGTACTTTGTTTAGTTTAAGAAAAGATCATGCATGCGTTAAAATAAGTACACGATGTAGTGCATAATGTGGTAACATACTAAGGTTAAAATAACTCAATGTTCATTTTTTTTCTTCACACAGTACACAAAAAAGCTGCATCTTGGGAGAAAGTTGTGTGTCCATTTCCCACAACATCCTCTCAACATGGACTTTGTCACTCTTTATACAACATCACCTGACTTCCTCCTTTGTTCCCGTCATAATTACTAGACCAATAAGAGGTTGCTGCACAACAACAAGCGTAAATATTACTGACAACCTACCCACAAATATGACTGCGTTTTTGGGTGAGGAGGGTCTGTTTCTGCAGCTGTATAAGTTTGGGCTTCCATATTTTACTCAGTAACATTACACACCACTGATATTTATTAAATGTTCACCCTATTTTCCTCTTATTACTTACTTGTAGATTAGGTAGCTGTTTCGTACTTTGATCCCCCCTTTGATAAAACTCACCATGTTCTCATCCTGCAAAAAAAATAAAAAATGAATGAAAGGGAATTAATGCATTTGAATTGAAGTCCTTGGATAAGATCTTATTACACAAGAGGAATTTTCAGGCCTCTGGACATTTTCTAAATGACACACAGTCTTTAAAACCTGGATCATGTGGAAACTTTGGTATTCTATTACATGTGATACAGAGATATAACAGGATAAACAGGTAATTTCTCTGCTTTAAAAAGCAGATAAGCCTTCTGTACCTGTAGAAAGGTGAGAGCAGCTCTTTGGAGTTGGCACTCTGCATAACACACTTCAGCGTGAAGCTGCTCTGCAAAAACACACCCATAAACACACACACATAAAGTAATAAATAACATACAATAAAAGCAATAAAGCATCAAAACCAGACCCAAATGTTACCACTGTATATGGTTTATCTATTGATTGAGAATTGATTGATTGAGAATTTATTTGAACACAAAATAAAAGATGAACATTTAAAAACAAACGAACAACAATAAATACAAGACAACACAAATGAAACAACAACAAGACTCAACACTTATTTGTGTTCAAAAGGAGTGGGAAGAAGCCAAAGCTTATTAAATCCCTTCTCCCTATGTTTATTTACTATATTCAGTTATATAACAATAATATGTATATATATGTATGTATAACACATAGTAATGTAGTTTATAAAGTCATTATTACCATTATTAACACACATAACTTGTTATTAACTTACAAACACATAAGTACACATACACCCATGTAGTCATAATGAGACAACAATGAACAAACAAACAACAATAACACACAAAAAAGAAAAAATAGTAACACATTTAAAAAATAAAACGTCAACAATAACCACCTACTGTCATTTTACACACCCGTTTTCATCCCTATATCGTGTGAAGACATGCTTTTTATATTTGATTTTGAAGTGTTTCATGTTTGAAGATTGTTTTATTTCTTCACACATCCCATTCCTAACAAGAGCTTCCAGCCTTTATCTCCAATTCTTTTTGTCTTCTAACTCTTTCAAATTAGAAACTTGCACACATTCATTTTCTACAGTAAGCCACTAAATCTAGAATCTACTGAATTTGGAATCACGTTTAAGGGTAGAACTTGTTTTACTGCTGCTTCACCAGTCGCTCATAAGAACTGCAGGCAACGCTGAAATATTTGAGCCACCATAGCTGCTTGGCTCTAGAAATTGCCGTGCTGGTCTTTTGGTCCACCACTTTGGCTGAGACTGAAATAACTGCACAATCAATATTGCCGCCCACCAAATGAATGATTACTAATATGTTGCGATTTATTTTGTTTTCTTATTTTATTTATTTTTCGCTGCTATATCTGTAGCCGGATGATTCTTCCTTTTAAATGTTCTTTAATGAAATGATAAATTATAAGTGTATACAGCTGATATTGACACTATATACATCTGAATTTTACAGTATAACATTCGTCGGGTAAATATGAATGTAGAACTTTTTTTTAACAGTATTGCATGTATGTATTAATTGTGTTTGTTATTGTTTTTCTTGTATGTACTGTTTTTGTTTACGTTGTTTGTATGTCATGTTCTATGTCTTTTAGGGACCCCAGGAAGACTAGCAGTCGCCAAGGCTTCAGCTAATGGGGATCCATTCAATAAACAATAAACAATTGGATGGATAGCCAATACCCTGCAGGATTAAAAGTGTATTTCTTTGGTGATGCTCTAACATTTCATTTAGCGTTACAGTTGGTTTAGAAATCTTTATCCGTCCAACACTTTGGCTAATGACCAAATTGCAAAATTTGCAAAATCAGCAAAACTGATTACATTCCCATCAGCCTCAGCTGCTGTCTTTTTTATTTTTAACTTTATTGCCTTTATGCACATTTACAGACAATTAACATCACAAAGGAAAACAAATCAAAACATCTTGAGATTGGGTCTCATCTGTCACACAAATGGCACTGTAAAGGGAATTACACATATTTTATCTGGTTCTGTATTCCAAAAAAATAAAATAAAATAAAAAATAAATAAATAAAAAGGGATAATTTAGATAATAATAGCATATAAGAGTCTTAAGCAATATAGTCTGTAACTGGGGCCCACCTTCTCATAAAAACAGCTACTTTTAGCTGTAATTGGGCTGTCATATATTCCATCATGTAGACACGTTTTACTTTCTGTAACCACTGAGTGATCTTTTGAGTTAAATGTTCAATAAGTAACTTTTATTAAAAACAACTTTTTGTCAGATATGCCATGTTGATAGACGCAATAAAGTGACTTATTGATCTTAATGCTGAAAGGCTTTTGGCGACAAAGCGTTGCATGAATTTTTCACACAGATGAAAATGTTCAACTCGCCCAAAGCAAATATTGCATATTTGCATTGCACTGCGCAAATGGCACACATTATGTGATTATTTGTCTTTGCATTAACTTTGTATGTAATTGCACCAAAAAATGTGCTTCAGATCCAGCAACTTTGAAGTGCTAATTGGGCAAATGTAATCATGCTAACATATTAATGGTCAAACCATTATACCTGGCTAATATATGTATGTTAGCATTGTCATTGTTTCATGTTTAGCTTAACCCTCCTGCTATGTTCTTTTTTCCAGGAACAGCAATAACCCGGGGCATTTTTAATTATCCAAAAAAGTCAGAAACTAAAAATTCCCAATAAACATTGTTTATATTTCATTAATAACTCCATTACTACCCAATCAAATCAATATTTAGTGCAATGGTGTTTTTTTACACCTCACAGATCATGGTTCAATGAGGATAATTCACTTTTTTTTCATATAAAATAAATGTCAAAAGTTTTTTTTTCATCTACATTGAAAAGACCTACATATACAATACAATGGTTTTACTTGACATTGATTTTTTTTTTAATTTACATTTTTTCTTTTTATAAAAAAAAATACTTTTAACTATTTTCTTTTAGATTTTTAAACTCTGAAATGGGTCAATTTGACCTGCAACATAACAGGAGGGTTAAAGCACTGCTGTACAGTACCATTTCATAGAACTGTTTTCTTTATGATGAAGTCTGGACCTTTTATCCCAAATTTACTGGCTTTATGACAGGATGGATATTCTGTAAATTGTAGGCTACATGTTATCTTCATTAAAATAAGGAAGATTCAACAGAATGTCCTGTTTCTGGATGGAATTAACTAGAAGACACATCCAAGCCTTTTACCTTCAGTGAGTGATTCCCCTACTGACTTGCTGGACAAACCAGGGGACTTCCGTCGAAACCTGAAACACCGAACAATACTTCAGTATCAACTAAATAAATTAGGTTATTATTCCTGCTAACCACATACACTACCGGTCAAAAGTTTTAGAACACCCCAATTTTTCCAGTTTTTTATTGAAAATCAAGCAGTTCAAGTCAAATGAACAGCTTGAAAGGGTACAAAGGTAAGTGGTGAACTGCCAGAGGTAAATAAAAAAAGGTAAAATATAACGGACATTTCAGAATTATACAAGTAGGCCTTTTTTCAGGGAACAAGAAATGGGTTAACAACTTACTTCTATGGAGTCTTGGGCTATTTTGTCCATTTTTTAATTCTTTTCATGTCTTTGTAGTCATTTTGTGTCTTTTTTTTGGTCATTTTGTGTCTTTTTTTGGTCATTTTGTGTCTTTTTTTAGTCATTTTGTGTCTTTTGGTGTCTTTTTTGTCATTTTGTATCTTTTTTTAGTCCTTTAGTCCAACATAAAATGTGATATTGAATCTTTTTTTTAACTTTCAAAACACTATCATGCTCAATAAAGAATTTTAAATGTTGCAAATGTGCATTAATTTCAGAGTACACTGAGACATAAAACTGCATCATTTTCAATTAAATTCTGGAAAAGTTGGTGTGTTCTAAAACGTTTGACCGGTAGTGTATTTGCAGACAGCAATCATCCACTTATTATAAGTATCCAATTTTGCCATCTTAGCAACTGCTATAATGGCTTCTCTCATGCAAACACAGTCAAATTGGGAGCATGATCAGAAACAGGCCATGTAAATGCACTATTAAAAATTTGCCTCTTATGGCTCAGAGACTGGACGTGAAGGGTCAGCAGCACTTTAGAGAATTAAGTGTTTCCAGTCCAGTCTAGTCTATGAAATTTGTAGAAAGATAATCTACATCCTGACCTCTGGCAGACCTCCTGGGCACTCTTCATGGTATTTCCTGCATTGCTGATGTCATCAGGCTGGAAAGTCATCATGGCCTGCATTTCCAGCACTGTGGCGTAGATAAGAGCATGGTACATGCTCTCATTCACTCTACAAAGGAAACATGGAGTCTCAGGATCAACATCATACACATCAACCTGTAAGCAAACAGAGGCTATTTAAAGAGGATAGCTACTGTATGACTGACCATATGAAAAGATAAGAGTAAATAACTGCTTCTCTTTGTCCCACTCCTATCTCCACTACAGCCTCACTAGGTGTTGTGCAGAGTGTTTATTTTGTAGGGCTGCCATTCTGTTGGCTGTTGAATCAGTCAGGCTTTGGGCGTCAGCTTCAGCAAACACCTCATATCCTGGAGACCTGAAGGCTACCAGAGCCACCTTTCGTGTCTTGGCTGACAGGAAGCACACGACTTCACAGTTTCAAACCACAGAAGCTTCTTAACAGCACCAGGGATAAAAAATACTGCTGACATCACACTTAAACCCATTAAAAACCACCATGAATGTGCTGAAATAAGGTAGTAGAGTACAGCCTAGATCAGGGGTCTGCAACTTTGACTAACAAAAGAGCCATTGTTGGCCAAAGAAAGAGAAAAAATTTCAGAATGGAGCCGCAAAACTTATTTTGAGCCTAACATTAAAGATAAAACAGCCAAACTAAGTCTAAATGAGCCTATCAAAATGACTAACAGGCCATAATGAACATTTATTAATATGAAGAATGCAGCGAAGGCCAAAGTGCAAATAAGAGGCTGGACACCGAAGAAATATCTCAGAAAATTTGAAAACGAAAGCTCATCTAGCTAGAAAAACTAACTAACTAGACTCGAAGTTAACAAAATTAAGAGGTAAAGGCACCGGGCCGTAGACTTTCGTAAGTTTCGTAAGCTATGATGCAGATTTTAGTTGGCTTTATAATGCCATGCCACATATTAGCTTTTTTTTTTTTTTACAATTGAAGAACACAAATTCCAATGAGCCGACACCAATGATAAATAAAAAATAAAAATGTAAAGAAATCAGTATTTATTTTGTCACAGGCACAGGGAGCCACTGCAGACAGCCTGAAGAGCCACATGGGGCTCCAGAGCCTCAGGTTGCCCACCCCTGGCCTAGAAAGTAACAGCCAGTTCAAACCTCGGTGGAACCAAACATGACTCATGGATGAATCTGTTACCTTGGCCGCAGCTTCTCCAGGCTCTCACTGAAGTGGTTGTTAAGGAAGAGATCCAATGCCTCCATGCACTCATCCAGGCTTTCCTTCAGAGTCATCTGTGTGGAGCTGAGGCACAAACATGGATTAAAACATACAAATGCACTGAGCTGGGTCAGAGAGGAACACTACCTAAATTAAGATTTTTTATACATTTTTTTTTATTGCCTAGGAAAGTTCAATCAATAGTTGTGAACATGAGCTTGTCTCTCTCTTGCCCAAAATGTTGGCTTTCCATTTTTTTCCCAAATGAGAATTGTTCTACTGGTTAATAGAAGGGTTGTTTGTGTGCTTGTATTTACACTGCCAACTGCTGAACTGACATAAACCGGTCAGCGATTGACAAGTAAAAATCAAGTTGTAGTTCCCTGGACTTCACCATTTGTCTATTTATACATGTATTTTTCCTATTTTGTTACACACTTCATTTTCTGTGTTGTCTAGAGTTGAGACTAGCAATGGATTTTTTAAAAATGGCAGTTGCCGGTGCTGCATTGGCTGTGTTCAGACACTCAACATACCCTTACATCAGCGGTTCCCAAACTTTTTTAGCCGTGCACCCCCTTCTATGTCCCAACCGTGTTGACGCACCCCCAATCAAAAAATTTCAAAAAAACAAAATGCAATAAGATTTTTTATAGCCATATTAAAGGTGGAGGATGATGACAGGCTCAGGATCAGAGGCAGAAAGCAGATCAGTTGAGAAAATGTTATAATATTTTGAGCTGCGTTGAACAAAAATTGCAGCAAATTTAAATGAGCGTGGAGTGAACACAACCCCGTCATCATAACACAGGTTGGAAAAATGATACAAGAACAAGATGATAACTTCTTCTACGCTTCATTATAAGATCAAAAACAACCAAAAATAGATGCAAAAATGACCAAAGATGACAAAAAATTGTCAAAATAGACACAAATTGACAAAAAATACATGTAAAAATGACCAAACAACCAAAAAATAGATGCAAAAATGCCCAAAATAGATGCAAAAATGAACAAAAAATGACACAAAATTGAATAGCCTGTATTTATTAATTAATTAATAACATGTCTTTATTGTGTGGGGGAAAAAAATGTAATTGTGTCATTATCAGACCACCATTACATTTTTCAACTCGCGCACCCCCTAGCAGCAGCTCACGCACCCCCAGGGGTCCACGCACCACACTTTGGGAATCCCTGCCTTACATCATGCATGGGTCTCCTTCTGATGGGAGAGAACCTACTCTCAAACATGAGCTAAAAAAGGTCCCTTAAAACGGCATTTGAAGAACTGTGATTCCTAGTTTTTGTGGTCCAGACACAATACAATAGAAAGAAACTGAAATGACATATTTTTGCAAGTCAACCTGGAGGTTTGCATTGCCATGGGGTTCAATTGAGAATTAGCCTATGGGATTTTAGCATTGGATTTTGGAGAAAATAATCTCTGTGGCAAACACACGTTTCTGATGCTTACACATTTTGTTCAGCAGGATAATATAGAATAGAATAGAATAGAATAGGTCTCTATTTGTCATTGTCACATGTACAACGAAATTCAAAGTGCTCTCCAGTAAGTGCAACATTTAAGAGTCTCTAAAAATATAAATATAAAAAGAAAAAAAAAAAATGTACAATTCAAAATACCCAGTTTAGACAAACACATAAACACACCCAGACATACATGCATAGTTGCACAGGAAAAAAAATAAAAAATTACAAATTACAAAAAAAATTCACAAATTAACACCACTTTGATGTTTGAAGCATTAATGCAGCTGACAAAGTAAAAAACTAACATTATGCTATAGTGAACTACACCACTGTCACATTTTTTTTGATTGATTGATTGATTGTCTTTATTTCGAACATGCAAGCAATAAAAAACAACAACACGTTTAAATATTAATAGATGAATAAATAAAAAACAAAACAAAAAATTGAAAAAACAGACACTTTCTGCAAGCTCGAAAGGGGGTAGGAAGAAGTAAAAAAACGAGTCCTACCCCTTAACGGGTCAGTATATACATACATATATGAATAATCAATATAGTCACATACAAATATTATAAATAATTATATATATACATATACTATAAACTATTTATATTACATTGTGAATATCTATACATATTGTATATTGTAAAGTCAACATCACTACCGTTATCCGGTCTCTGACAAGCTAACCAACATTTTTGACAAGGTAGCCTACTAAATTGTTAATTTACATAATCTACAATCTGTAAGAGTTTAGAAGAGCACTGAAAAACTAGAGACTAGAGACTAGAGACTAGAGGCTGTGAGGTGGACTAATGAGAGAGTTCCCTCCCGTGTCCAGTATGATGACGTTTAATGTCCCCGACAACCACTGTAGTCTCATTTAGCCACTTGTTAGCAACCGCCTTTTTAACCCATTGAAGCCTGGAAAGCGGATATGTCGTTTTGTAGTATTTGTATAAGCTCTCAAATACTTTTTGAATTTCATTTCTATCTGCTACAGATGCTGAAAAATCTATAATTTAGTAGAAGCGTTGACACTTCTGTTGAATTTCCAGAAAAACTTCAGGTTTTAGGGGCTTATTTTAAAATCGCCCAGAGGTTTTACAGGCGTTTCAGGCCTCAATGGGTTAATGACACGTAAAAAAGAAGAAAAAACCCCACAAGGGGCAGTACTTACTAATGTATTTTAAGGCTTACAACAAACGTGAACATCTCTTCAGCTTGTGTTAACCACAGACCTTATTTCAGGCATCTAACCTCCAACCCATTTAAAATCCTCATTTTTTTCTTGAGAGGTTATCCTCTCTGGTTTCATTTCTGTGGCGCCCTATGGGTTTTTTTGAGAACTTAAAGGTTCTTCCAGTCCAAAAATGAAAGAGTTTCTAATGTTTACTAGTATTTTTTGTGACAGAATAAAATACTAGGAATAACATGTACCGACTTTGAGAAAAAGCATAGTTCCCCTTTAAGTTTGCCTAGAGCTAAACACATGATGCAATAAGAGCATCATCCAATTGGCATTATCACACAATAAGCTGCAGCACCTGTGTTATATCCTAAATACTAGCTGAATTATTTGAATGTTATAATATTATATAGCCTATTATAATCAAAAATGAAGTTATCAGTATCCTATCAGCTATTTTGTCTATCCTGTTGTCTGAGTTACAACTATTCTGTGACATAATGTTGTCGGACAAGGAAACGAGCACTAAATTAGCGTTTCCTGGTGCGACGTAGAGCATTATTGTTATTATTTCCTGTGGATGAATGTTTTCACCATATGTCGAGATAAACAGAATCCCATCTGCTGCAAAGAGAGCGACGCAAACTTGCTACTTGATCGAAATTCACTCACTGGTGTTTTAATAATGTAACATTATGGCAGAAAAAAGATATATATATCGATGTAAGAAAAATAATCGATAAATGCAGCCGAACTTAAGTGGAAATGCTAGCAATTTACTATAAAACGTCATCAATGTGCTTATTGATTGTTTAGCATTACCGATAGGAAATTACAATTAAATTGAAGAATATTTGACTGAAGTTTGGTGCGTCATCTCTCACTTGTTGCAGATAGACGTGGATAATAAGGCTTTAGGGTAAGACAAACATCTGTAGTGTGAGGACATTTTCAGTTGCATGTACTCACTTTTTTGGAGCATTTGCGTCTTTCCCATTGGACATGTTTCCTCTCCGGGCGGCGTGCCCCAACACCTGTTAGGAGCTCAACAGCACTTGCAGAAAATCAAGACACATTGACCACTTTAACAGCGTGAAAACAAACTTTCTAAAACTAGACCGGCTGCATAGAAGTTGGCGTTGATTATTCCTGTTGGTTAAATTCTCGTAAAGTGCTCCAAAGTAAAGGCATGCGCTGATCTGAAGAGGATCCAACAGTCTGAGAGAGAGAGGCGCACCTGACTCCTCCTCTGTGACGTCACTGCCACGCACACATTAAACAGCGTGGATCACAGGATGAGGTGAGCACAATCACCATTTATTGAACTAGTAATCAGATCCTTTACTTAAGTTAAAAAAAAAAAAAAAAAAAGTACTGATACCACACTATGAAATTACTCCACTCCAAGTAAAAGTCCTGCATTCAAAACTTACTGAAGTAAAAGTACAAAAGTAACAGCATCAAAATGTACTTAAAGTATCAAAAGTAAAAGTACTTGTTATGCAGAATGGACCCACTCAGATTGTTTTATATGTTATAAATATATTATTGGATTATTATTATTAATGCATTTATGTAAGCGGTGTTTTAATTTTCTCAGTAATGCTCTGCAGGTAGACCATCAACCTGTATTCTTTAAAATTAGGTTTTTTTTAATTTTTTTAAATGCCCCCCCCCCCAAAAAAAAGAAGAAAAAAAATCAAAAAATCACTTTAAATTTATCATGTTTTTCATGCTAAATCTCGAACTGAAAAGTAACTAAAGCTGTCAGCTAAATGTAGTGAAGTAGAAGTATAAAGTTACATAAAATGGAAATATTCACGTAAAGTACAAGTACCTCAAAATGATACTTAAGTACAGTACTTGAGTAAATGTACTTAGTTACTTTCCAGCACCTCTGATAGTTCATTATTATTTTTCTACATTTCATCACATATGGATCAAAATAGTAAGGCTGGAAAGATAAAGCTTTGTTGTGAAGTATTGTGAAGTATTGGGCTGCTTTATTTGAGGAGGCACATAAAAGTATTCATTTTGCAATCTCTTAGAACTGAATCAATATTTACATTGGTGACATAAAACACTTGATACAATAGGTATGCTACTGTCCAGCCTGAGCTCTCTCACTTCACTTCACATGTAATTTGAAAGTAAAGCCACTAGGGGGTGCTATTTGTCATATTAACACCATGTGCTATACAATATTCAACACCGCAGACTGTGTTCATTATCATGTGCAGTGGTGGAAAAAGTATTAAGATATTTTACTTCAGTAAAAGTACTAATACCACACTGTGAAATTACTCCATGACAAGTAAAAGTCCTGCATCCAAAACTTACTGAAGTAAAAGTACAAAAGTATCAGCATCAAAATGTACTTAAAGTATCAAAAGTAAAAGTACTTGTTATGCAGAATGAATCCACTTATATATACACTACTGGTCAAAAGGTTTAGAACACACCAACTTTTCCAGAATTTAATTGAAAATTGTGCAGTTTAATGTCTCAGTGTACTCTGAAATTAATGCACATTTGCAACATTTAAAATTCTTTATTGAGGATGATAGTGTTTTGAAAGTAAAAAAAAGATTCAAAATCACATTTTATGTTGGAATAAAGGACTAAAAAAAGACACAAAATGACAAAAAAAGACACCAAAAGACACAAAATGACAAAAAAAAGACACAAAATGACCAAAAAAAGACACAAAATGACTTACAAAGACATGAAAAGAATTAAAAAATGGACAAAATAGCCCAAGACTCCATAGAGTTAAGTTGTTAACCCATTTCTTGTTCCCTGAAAAAGGCCTCCTTGTATAATTCTGAAATGTACATTATTTTTCAGTTTTGGTTAAGCTTACCTTTTTTATTTACCTCTGGCAGTTCACCACTTACCTTTGGACCCTTTCAAGCTGTTCATTTGACTTGAACTGCTTGAATTTCAATAAAAAAACTGGAAAAATTGGGGTGTTCTAAAACTTTTGACCGGTAGTGTATATTCTAAATATATTATTAGATTATTTGCCATGATGTGTTTATGTAAGCAGCGTTTTCATTTTTTGTAAAGGTGGGGCTCTTTTTAACTATTTATACTGTTAGGAGGTTTAATTTATAAAAATGCATTATCATTTTTAATTTATCTTGTTTTTTATGTTAAATATCGACCTGAGAAGTCATTACCCCAATGATCCTTAAGCAGGTCACAACTTACCTTCAGTCTATTTTTTCCCCTTTGAATGCGTATGACCCATTTATCTTCATCAGCTACATCATGCTACATTGCTACACAATATATTTACATTGTGTTTAGAGCACATGGAAGGAAACATGAGTGCTTTTTAGACTATGTGGTAGTGGTGCAGTTCAGTCTCTTATGGCTGAAATTAGTGTTACAGCAACAAAAACTTCAAATAAATCATCCTGACAGTAACGACTTTAAACTGGCAAAACTTGAAAGAGTATCCTCTTAAAACCTGTTTTCCACCTAGGGGCTATTCAAAAAGCAAGTTTACCAAATAAGCCAGACTTGTTTCCTTTAATCTTAACCCACTGGTGCATGCTGACATGTTCATGCATACAAACAAAGTTAATATTAGTATAAGAGTTCACAACACTTTATTATTTAAATTGCTGTCTGTAATAAGGTGGTTAAAATTAAGGTTGAATGTATTGTTAAAATTATTCCATTTAGCCTGTTGACAAAGTGCCAGTGATGTAAACTGGCAATTTAATACATTTAAAAAAAATCAATTTAAGTTATTAGAAAAATCTGTTTTTAAAATTCTGAAGATTAGTGTTATTGAAATAACCTCTGTATGGAAAATGTTGATAGTTACTATATATGGGAATAATGACTTCTTAATTTGACAAGTTTAAGGACTTTTATTTTTGAGCGCCACCAAGATTACCTGATGTTAGTCTTCCAAAAAATCAGCATGTAGCCTAGGCCAGTAGTTCTCAACCTTTTTGAGTTGCGACCCCCAATTTAACATGCATGTTGTCCACAACCCACGCTCACTGAACAGATTCTCACAAGCACAGTTCAGATCACCCAAAAAATAAACAAAATGACCAAAAAAAGGAAACAAAATGACCAAAAAAGACACAAATTGACCACAAAATGGTCAAAAAAGACACACAAATGACCAAAAAAGACACAAAATGACCAGAAAAGACACAAAATGACCAAAAAAGACACAAAATGACCAAAAAAGACACAAAATTACCCAAAAAAGAAACAAAATTATCAAAAAAAGGAAACAAAATGACCAAAAAAGACACAAATTGACCACAAAATGGTCAAAAAAGACACACAAATGACCAAAAAAGACACAAAATGACCAGAAAAGACACAAAATGACCAAAAAAGACACAAAATAACCAAAAAAGACACAAAATTACCCAAAAAAGAAACAAAATGACCAGAAAAGACACAAATTGACCACAAAAATTTCTGACAGGCTTGTGTGACAGGCTATGACAGGCTATGTAGACACCTTCAAAATAAAGTGTTACCATATCTTGCTTAAGTCACAAAGGCATGTTCAAAAAAATTGCCAAGTCATGAAAAGTCATTTCATTTCTCTTAAGTTACATCATTTACACATAGTGGTATTACTATTCCAATAGCCATCCTATGTTACATCCTTTTTGAGTGAAATGATCAATACAAATCACATGTTACACTTTTGGTGAAGTTTTTTGTGTTTGCTGCAAAACTTGAAAAAATGAGTTAGGTGATTATTTTAACAGGGTGATGAATGAGTCTTGCCAAATAATGCAAGCACCCCTAACTTTGTCTCTGGATATATTAGTGAAATACTTTTACCAGCTCACATTTTAGAGTCTTTTGATGGCGTCCACATTGTAACTTTATTTCAGCACATATATTGAGCCATTTTTGATAGATAGTAGGAGTTACATTCATTTAATAACAAGATTAGATGAAATTGGGGGGGTCCATATAAAATACATAAAACTGCAAATCACATGTTACACTTTTGGTGAAGTTTTTTGTGTTTGCTGCAAAACTTGAAAAAATGAGTTAGGCGATTATTTTAACAGGGTGATGAATGAGTCTTGCCAAATAATGCAAGCACCCCTAACTAGCTGGCCTAGGCAAAACATCCTGTATGAGATCCTTCCATAGACTGTATAAAATCCTTCACACACTATTTGTACTGCACAATAAGGTTTCAATTCAATCCAATCCAATCCCCTTTATTTGTATAGCACATTTAAACAACACAAACGTCTCCAAAGTGCTGTACATAAAATCAACAATAAAACAAACAATTCCATATACCAATCAGCAATACATAACAAGTGTATAAATCTAAAATGATGCCATAAATAAAACAATACAATCAAACAGATAAACATAGTAAAATAAAATAAAAGACGTAGTTAAAAGTAGTAAAAGAAATAAAAGAAATAAAAGACACAGAGGACCACAGTCAGCTCCTTCCCCATCTGTCCGCTAGGTGGCGGTAGTGCGCCTGTACGTGGGTTTGGTTCCGCCAAAGAACTCACGAAGAAGACTTTACTCTTTCAGCAGTTTGGCGCCGAACCAGAAGAAGAAGAAAGAGAAGAGTCCCGTCGGCGTGTGGAGAAAGTGTGTTTGAGCTCCAACAGTGTTACTAGCAGAGCCTCTGGATGTGAAGCTTCATCGGCCAGATTAGACTTTGTGCTTCACACTTGTTTTCTGAATGTTTTGCCTCTGACTCATCTCCTACAAAGCTATCGGAGTTAGCTTAGCATGCTAGCTGTAAACAGACAGTCAGAGTGACTGACGGAGAGCAAACCGCGTTTTTAACTGAGTTCTTGTGGAGAAAACGTTTCTGTCAGTGTGTGGAGATGTCCAAAGGTGAAATGCTGAGAGTCTTGGTGAAGCAGCGAATAACTGCGGCTGCTGAAGAGATATTCGGGCTGTTTGAAAGAACGATAACAGAGTACGAGGAGGAACTGAGTCGGTCAAAAGAGGAGAACAAGCGACAACAGAAACTACTGGACGCTGTTTACAACCCTCAGCTTCGGCTACACAGAGCAGGTTGGTCCACTTTATTTCCCTTTCTCTCTCTGTTTACTCTCAGTTCACATACTGACCTCTGATCTGACCAACAATACGACCGGAGAGCGGCTTTATTCGGACCTTTACGGTGTTGTGTCCTTACTGGTTTACACACCAAAAGGTCTGCATGTTATTTCAGTCAAAATGAATGTAACATGCATGAAATTCACACTGTCCACTCAAAATAGTCTCACATATGAACTGATAAAGGCATTTAACTCCCAGATATCCAGAAGCACAGTTAGGGGTACATGCACATCTCGGCAAGTAATATATCGTCACACTGTCAAAATAATCGCCTAAGTAATTTTTTGTCAAAATTGTTTTGATTTTTTTTTTTTTTTACCTAAATCATCTCCTCATGACGCCAGCCACCTATGGTAAAATCACCTAAATCCTCAGTTGATCAGATCATGTGATTTTACCCCTTTAAGATCATCACTTCTTTAACAGTTTGCCACATTCATAGGCATCAGATAAGAACCCAGCAAAGAAGAGCTAGAGGGAGATTGTTTAGTTATCAGTTTAGTTCATCAGTGTTTTATTGTTGACACTAATATTGCTAACACTTAACTCTAAGGTGTCTGCTTAAGAGCGTGTCATAAACACCACATGGGATGTTTCATGAACATTAATGACACTTTGAAGTAACATTAATGCTCATGATACTTGTCATGTCATGTTCCTGACAGGCTTGTGTGACTCTTATGTAGACGCCTTCAAAATAAAGTGTTACCATATCTTGCTTAAGTCACAAAGGCATGTTCAAAAAATTGCCTAAGTCATTTATTTCTCTTGAGTTACATAATTTATACACAGTGTTATTACTATGCCAATAGCCATCCTATGTTACATACTTTTTGAGTGAAATGATCAATACAAATCACATGTTACACTTTTGGTGAAGTTTTTTGTGTTTGCTGCAAAACTTGAAAAAAAATGAGTTAGGTGATTATTTTAACAGGGTGATGAATGAGTCTTGCCAAATAATGCAAGCACCCCTAACTTTGTCTCTGGATATATTAGTGAAATACTTTTACCAGCTCACATTGTAGAGTCTTTTGAGTGGACAGTTCATACATTTAATACTTACCTGGTCTGAGAAAGGAACAATGCAGATCTCTGCAGGTAATAAAATATAGTCCCACCTCTGCATATTGCATCCACATTGTAACTTTATTTGAGCACATATATTGAGCCATTTTTGATAGATAGTATGAGTTACATTCATTTAATAACAAGATTAGATGAAATTGGGGGGGTCCATATAAAATAAATAAAACTGTGATAGGAATCAAATGAATTATCAGCACATCCTTTATTTGACCGACTTTTACAGAGTGGATTTGACATTATTTTTCTGCATTTTAAAAACCTAATTATAGAATAACTGTTCTGAAAATGCAGCAAAAGATGCAGCAAAAAAAAACAGTTGTATCCAAACACTTAGTCTAATAAAACATTGAGTGTAAACTTTAATAAACTATAGACAGTATGTCATATATCACTATTGATGAAGCACACAGAGTGTTATATGGTTTTTATCTCTGCAGGCAGGCATAACTCAGCACAACACCTTACGTGTGCATCAACAGCAGCAGCTCTGTTCTGTGTCTGTCAGCAGATTCGTCACATTTTCACAAACATGTTACGGGCAATTTCCAGGTTGCATCTCCTATCTCCTGTGGAGGACATTGTTCTATAAGTGAACACTATGTCGAATTCACCACAGCGAAATTAAATTGCTCATGAACCATCATCGCTACATCGTGAGCTACTCATACTCATTTGTTTACTCTACCCCAAGTATTATATTGGGTAAGAGACCTACCTCAGCTCCCAGGTAACATTTTCTTTTGATCTGATCTAAAGCAACTTGTTACCTTGAGTTGAACATCGAGAACTCCCGAAAATATTCATCAAGTTTCTCCCTCTCTCTCATCCAAGGCTACTGTCATATTTACCACCTCATTAGCCCAATATGAAACACATTGTGACAAATATTATTAATACTTTAAAACAGTGACAATACTCAGACTATACTGTCTCGGGTTAGGGTTAGGAGCAATTTAGTAGCAAATCACCAACATTTGGCAACAGAAAGCAAATAGGCTATTATAGAATAGAGTAAGTTACACAACTTTTGTAGCCTGGGCATACCCAGACTGCCTTGCGCGCTCAAATTTAATTTCGAACCTCCAGGCGGTTTGAAAACTAGGAAGCATTCTTAGCCCTGTTTTAGGGATCCAATCACAGAGCGGGGAGGGACGGCAAGACGATGACGCGTACTACTCGACACTTGGAAGCTTGTAGTTTTCCGGATCCAACATGGCTGCTGCAGACGCGAAACTCTCTTTAGCTGTAGATGGTGTTTTAAATAGTTTAGAGCAAAAGTTGAAAGGCGAAAGGTCTCTCGGCGGCCGCTAGTGGCTAATAGCCCCGCTACCGCGGACAGCGGAGCCGCCGAGAGGCCCTAAAATTAGTGGATGTGTGTGGCTGAATGGCATGAGGGGGAATAAAGCGTGAAAATAAATAATCTTGCAGAAAGCGAGAACTGGAGAAGCAAAGCAGCAGCAACACTCTCTCACAGACACACACACAACAAACATCCATCTCTGTTGCTCTACTACGTCATCTGGTATAACTGATCTGATTGGCTAAGAGCTACCTACAGACGCTTTGATAGACATTCTAAGCGTCCAATAAACGGCTCTGGAGGATCGTAAACCACACCTCCTCTACGGAGAAATCCATTGCTCGTTGCCAGACTAGACCTCATTTGAGAATAGTCTGGTGTTAGCCAGGCTACAACTTTTGCCCAATTGCTAAAAGAAAATAGTTTAATGTTAGCGATAAGACTGTTAATCAAACACTAGTACAAAGTAGGAATCGAGCCGTGATGGACAGCCAGAGATGGGAGATGTGATTTTCAGGCTGCCTGTCCCCATCAAGGTGCGATTGTCAATTTTTCCAGCAGGAGCCCTCTGTGTGAAAGTCCCTGCATCAAGATGAGATGCATATGCTAATTGTTACACTCCTAGATAGGTTTCTCATTTTGTTTCTGTATTTCAATGTTTCTGCAGATTCCCAGCAGCTGTTGGTAGATAACGAAGAAATGACCTCTGAGCAGCAGGACTGGAGCTCCAGTCTGGACCAGGAGGACCCAGAGCCCCCACAAATTAAAGAGGAACAGGAGGAACTCTGGATCAGTCAGGAGGGAGAGCAGCTTGCAGGGCTGGAGGAGGCTGATCTCACTAACGAACAAATCACTCTTGTCACTGTGAAGAGTGATTCTGAGGAAGAGTCCTCACAGCTTCTTCAAAAACAAATTGAACAGATGAAAACAGAAGCTGATGAAGAGGACTGTGGAGGACTAGAACCAGCCAGGAACTCGGATTCAGATTCACATTTGCAACCAAAAACTGAAGAGAGGTCTGGAGACTCTTCTGAAGTTGAGACTGATGACAGTGGTGATTGGAATGAGACCAGGGAAACTCAGTCATCTTTAAAATCTTTGACAAATGGTGACATTCCTGTCAGTGATTCAGGATGTAGTACTGGTGCGAATCAATTACGCTGCTCTGATTGTGGGAAAATATATAAAACCAAGAAAACTCTGATGATACACAAAAGAACTCATACAGGAGAGAAACCTTTTATCTGCTCAGTTTGTGGTAAAAGATTTCTGCTCAAACATTATCTGAAGTATCACATGATGAATCACACAGGAGAGAAACCTTTCACGTGCTCAGTGTGCAGCAAACGTTTCGCTACACATGCATATCTGAGAATACACATGAGAACTCACACAGGAGAGAAGCCTTTCCAATGCTCCGTCTGTAAAAGACGTTTTTCTCACAGTGGAGCTGTGCAGATACACATGACAACCCACACAGGAGAGAAATCTTTTCTCTGCTCTTTTTGCGGGAAACGATTTAGCTCAAGGTCACATCTGGTCTTACACACAAGATATCATACAGGAGAGAAACCTTACAGCTGCTCTGTGTGTAACAAAAGGTTTGTGCAATCAGCTCATATGAAGCGTCACATGATGACTCATACAGGAGAGAAACCTTTCGACTGCTCAGTGTGTAGTGAAAAATTTAGGTATAAAGAACAACTGGCACAACACATGACCCATCACAGAGGGAAGAAAGTGGAGCAGAAAAACCCACAGTAACTATATATATATATATATAAATATACATACAGGGCTTGAAGACCTCCAGCACGATGCAGGAAATCCGGCTTGGGATTTTTTTGTTAGTTTTTTTAAAAACCACGCACACTAAAAACCCCTAATTAGTTAAATCTGGATATGACCGGTAAAGGGCAGCATTACGGTGGATAGCGTACAGCCTGCCGGAGATGAAGAAGAAGAAGACTCCTTACTCTTCTTAACGAGCCGGAGGCCGGCTTATCAAGAAGAGCCGCTGTTAGCGGCAGTTAGCTACAATTAGCTCTGTAGCAGTACAGTGTGTATGTGCTAACAGGCTAACAGTTGGCTCTGTAGCAGTACAGTGTGTATGTGCTAACAGGCTAACAGTTAGCTCTGTAGCAGTGCAGTGTGTATGTGCTAACAGGCTAACAGTTAGCTCTGTAGCAGTACAGTGTGTGTGTGTGCTGCTGCTGCAGGAGGTGTTCACTTAGCGTTCTCTGTTTATTTAAAACAAGCACCGGACACTCTGTGCACAGTTAGCGATGTCGTTAATTCACGATCACTATGTTTATGACCAGTGAGACTCTGTGCATAATTAGCCATGCTGCTTTCAGCTGCTGACGTTGTGCACAATTGAGCGACGGCAAAAACCACCTCCGGAGTCTCTAAATCCCTCTGGGGGCTAACTTGTAATGGAGACGCGCAGAGTGAGCGGACATTTGAGAGGGTGTGGCCTGAGACTTACCCGGTGGCCACTTTTCCCCCGAGTCGAATCACGGTAATACGGTCCGTGTGTGCGTTCTCCCACATGTCAACCTTACTTAGCGTATCGAGCCAGCTGTATACACGCGAGATAAGGAGAACACGCTAAAATCCTGAAGGTACGGGAGACAGCGAGATCCTGTGATAAACTGTGTGTATGAAGTAAACAACAACAAACAGCTTACTTTGCTTCTCCAACGTGCAAGATCTGTTGATCTGACCATCTATCCTTATAAAAAGAATGTTATGTCATAAATGAGTGTATGCTGTTCCACTTCAACAATCTCGTCGTCCATGTCTCCGACCCTCTGAGACCCTCTGATTGATTGATTGATTGCTGATCTGGTGCCCGCGGTTAAGACATAATGTTGATGTGAAGTAGCTTTAGGCTGCATGAACTGCGTATTGTTTTATTTTGAAAGGAGCACAATTTTTGACAGGATTTTGTATTTTGATCTCGTAAATGATTTCAGTCAATGCAAGAAGCTTTTCAGTTATGCAGTATTTGTTTTGGTGATCGCGATAGATTTTTCGGTTGATTATTGTGATCAGCTGTGAGCATATTTACTAAATTATACATGTCGGGAATGTGTGTGACAACAGCCAATCAGAATCAAGCTTTTCCTGCTCCACTACTGTTAGTAAGTTGACAGAGAAGTAAACAGAAAGACCGAACATACAGCTAAGTGCAGAGCTGAGGGCAGCAAAATAAATGTCAGCCATGACTTGGAGCAATAAACCAGGGAGGTGCAGGTGAATGTTGGGAAAGAGTGAAGGAAGTTACAATCTAACCGCTGCATCTTTTGCGGCCATTGTGCCATACGAGCAACATTACAAGAGGAGAAATAAGGCTCACAATTTGTTTATTTTGGGTCTTGCATACCTGCAAAAACACTCAGGACTGTAAAGTAGTTAATTGTTATTTTATTTTATTTTTTTTACATTTGTTATACTGTTGAGTAAAAATTGATTTTATATTGTCTATGTTCATCTTATTTCATTTGCTTTGTCATTTACTTTGTATGTTAACAAAATATTGAACTAATCTGTAGTTTCTTTAGATTTCAGTACAGATGATTTCAAACGGGCAGTTTAAAAACAATATAAAAAATTGTGATGATAACAAAGATCGGACGATATGAAAAAATATTTGTGATCATTTTTTTTGCCATATGGCTCAGCCCTACCTGAATCTGTTTATGATGCTATTAAACAGTTATCACAAATATACACCCTTTGGTTACTGTAATGAAAAAATGAATAGCACACAAACTGTCTTCAATATTGCATCTTAGTTATGGACTGATTGTTTGCATGTTACTGAATCATTTCTGACAATGAATAATGAAGCTGCCTGTTCTTGTTCCTATGTCTTGCAAGTCAGACAGTCTCAAGTCTCCACTGTTCTCCTGCTTTAAGCGCACACACTTTTGTATCTACAGTACAGGCCAAAAGTTTGGACACACACCTTCTCATTCAATGCGTTTTCTTTATTTTCATGACTATTTACATTGTAGATTCTCACTGAAGGCATCAAAACTATGAATGAACACATATGGAATTATGTACTTAACAAAAAAGTGTGAAATAACTGAAAACATGTCTTGTGTTTTAGATTCCTCAAAGTAACCACCCTTTGCTTACTAGAATATAAGACATGTTTTCAGTTATTGCACACTTTTTTGTTAAGTACATAATTCCACATGTGTTCATTAATAGTTTTGATGAATCTACAATGTAAATAGTCATGAAAATAAAGGAAACGCATTGAATGAGGTGTGTCCAAACCAAGGTTATTATAGTGAATGAAAACTAACGAAATAACGAAAACTAGAATTGAAAAAACATTTTCGTTAACTGAAATAAAAATAAAAACTAGAGTTTTTAAAAAAACGATAACTAACTAAAACTGTATTTTGTGGTTACAAAACTAACTAAAATTATAGTGAAAATGTCCTTAGTTTTCGTTTTTGTCAACTTTTTTCATTCATAATTCAGTGTATTTATTCGAACATGCAACACATGGTGAATATGTTTACTGAGACTGGGATGTTTACACTAGAACCAAAATTCAAAACACCCAGAACTGTAAGAGTTAATAACCTTATTGGGGCTGAGATGATAAACCAAAGGAAATAAAGGAAACATTTATTATGACCTCTTTGAATCACGCACCCAACAAATACCCCATTACAAAAAAACTAAAACTAACACTAAAACTAATAAAAACTAAACTAAAACTAGAAAACTCACTCTAAAAACTAACTAAAACTAACTGAATTTGAAAACAAAAATTCACAACAAAATTAAAACTAAAACTAATGAAAAATCCAAAACTATTATAACCTTGGTCCAAACTTTTGGCCTGTACTGTATAATTGACAGAGTTTGAACAGAACCATCTTGCAAGATTCACTAAACTGACAAAAGACAAGTTCATCCTCTCCAGTATTTATTTTGATAACTTCTCATTGAATATTGTTTCTTCAGTGATTTTTTTCCACAACTGTTCGTCATTAATTTGGGGACATTTTTTGTATTTAATATGCTCTTTAAGGAGCTTTAGACTTTAGGGGGAAATTTCCCTGCATGTGTTTTGTGATGCCTACGAACCATTGTTCGTGTTCTTTACTTTACTAAAATGTAAATGAAGTCTCTACCTCAATGTTTCTGAGACAAAATAAAGATTGAATGAATTAGTGAAATGATTACATTTCACTGAGCTTCTTCTGCTGATGCTGAAAAAACATCCAAACTGACATAACCTGAATATTGAATAACATTAAATATGAACATTTGAGAAGTCAAAGTTAGTCAATTTTTTTAATAAAAAAAAATTCAGTTATTAGAAAAAATGTTTTTAAAAATTCAGAGGAGTAATACTGTTGGACTACCTCTGTATGGAAAAGATTGATAGTTACTTCAGATGGGAATAATGACTAATATGACAAGTTGAAGGATTTTTATTTTTGAGTGCCACCAAGTTACAGCGTTACCTGATTTTAGTCTTCCAAAACCAGCATGTAGGCAAAGCATCCTGTCAGGGATTGGTTATCTCATTGTTTTGGTTGATATACTAACACCTAAGGCAAAAAAACATGATGGACCAGTGGCGGACTCAGACTGTTTGAAGGGCAGGGGCGAAAAAATAAAAAGGGCACATTCTGCACAACATGGGCCCCACCAGCACTCAAAAAGGTATGATGCATCATGTATGATGAAATATTAGCATTAAGTTGAAAGGAGATCCAAATCAAAGTAATTAATGATGTGGTACTGACAATTAATAGTATCGAACCAAACCATCTAGGGTGGTCTGGGGGCATGCCCCCCCCAGGAGAAAATTTGTACATTTTTAAGTAAAATGCATCTATTTTGTGCACTTTGAGAGCTAAATGAGAGCAAACACCTCACATAACATTATTGACAGCTGGGTGATATTGTATTATAGAATCTCTAGAGGGCACATCAATAATCATTTATTGTATAAAGGGGCACCCTAGAGCAGTAGTTCTCAACCTTTTTGAGTCGGGACCCCCAATTTAACATGCATGTTGTCCGCAACCCCCGCTTACTGAACACAATCTCACACACAGTTCAGATCACCCAAAAAAAGAAACAAAATGACCAAAAAAGACACAAAATGACCGGAAAAGACACAAAATGACCAAGAAGACACTAAATGACCAAAAAAGACTCAAAATGACCAAAAAAAAGACACAAAATGACCAGAAAAGACACAAAATGACCAAGAAGACACTAAATGACCAAAAATGACCAAAAAGAAAGACACAAAATGACACAAAAAAGAAAAAAAATTACCAAAAAAGACACAAAATTACAAAAAAAAAAGACACAAAATGACCAAAAAAAGGAAACAAAATGACCAAAAAACCCACAAATTGACCAGAAAATGATCAAAAAAGACACAAAATGACCGGAAAAGACACAAAATGACCAAGAAGACACAAAATGACCAAAAAAGACTCAAAATGACAAAAAAAAGACACAAAATGACCAGAAAAGACACAAAATGACCAAGAAGACACTAAATGACCAAAAATGACCAAAAAGAAAGACGCAAAATGACACAAAAAAGAAAAAAAATTACCAAAAAAGACACAAAATTACTAAAAAAAAGACACAAAATGACCAAAAAAAGGAAACAAAATGACCAAAAAAGACACAAATTGACCAGAAAATGATCAAAAAAAGACACAAAATGGGACCCCAATTGGGGTCCTGACCCCAAGGTTGAGAACAGCTGCCCTAGAGGGCAATCAATACGTTTTTTCATGTGTAAAGGGCAGCCAATATGGCACTTTCTCTCATTTTCACCACTCTAGAGGGCACTTTCGCGTGCTTTTTCAACCATGGAGGCACCAAACAGGAAAAAGGTCACTAGAAGGGCTCTCATTAAGGCACGTTATTGATTTTTCTTGCACTAGAGGGCACATCAATAATCCTAAATTATCATATGAAAGGGGCCCGCTAGAGGGCAATCAATACGTTTTTTCATTTGTAAAGGGCAGTCAATAAAATCTTTAAAATATTCAAGAACATGTTGTAGAGTCCAAGGGAGGAAATACAAGACTAAATCAGACCCTCCATAGAATAAGAAAGCACCCTTTTCAAGCTTCTATTTAAGAAACAGGACTAAAAAATTGATTTATTTATATGACATAACCTGAATTAAATATGAACATTCGAGAAGTGTAAGTAAAACATTGTTTTTAAAAATTCAGAGAAGTAGTACTATTGGAATAATATCTGTATGGAAAAGATTGATAGTTACTTTAAAAGTTACTCTGAAACATAGAATTTATTTCCCCCCCTGCTAATCTGCTGCTATACCCCCGTCTGTCCGCTAGGTGGCGGTAATGCGACTGTACGTTGGTTTGTCAACCGCCAAAAAACTCAAAAAGAAGATTTTATACGCACATTCCCAGCAGATTGTTTGAATGAATGAGTAGAATCAATGCAGAGCTCCTTTTTTAACGGAGTTCTTGTGGAGAAAACGTTTCTGTCAGTGTGTGGAGATGTCCAAAGGTGAAATGCTGAGAGTCTTGGTGAAGCAGCGAATAACTGCGGCTGCTGAAGAGATATTCGGGCTGTTTGAAAGAACGATAACAGAGTACGAGGAGGAACTGAGTCGGTCAAAAGAGGAGAACAAGCGACAACAGAAACTACTGGACGCTGTTTACAACCCTCAGCTTCGGCTACACAGAGCAGGTTGGTCCACTTTATTTCCCTTTCTCTCTCTGTTTACTCTCAGTTCACATACTGACCTCTGATCTGACCAACAATACGACCGGAGAGCGGCTTTATTCGGACCTTTACGGCAACAGCAGGCAGTTGAAATGTTGAAATGTTTGTGCCTTTATTTCGCTTCTTTTTTCACATTTCACTAACTATAAAAGTAAAGCACTTCTCGGACTGTTTATTGAATTTAAAAAGGTATCACAATCATTACTGAACTGTATGTTCAACTGAGCAGATGCGAGATGCTTATTGTGTCATTGTTGATGAGATTGTGGTAGCAATCCGAAAAAAAACATGCCGATTGAGGGAATCTAAATTTGCTGAAGTTTCTTTGAACTCGTTGTGGTGCCAAAAATGAGATCTTCCGAAAGGTATGCTGCGTTTGACGATGTATTTATGACAATTACAGGAACAAAGGGCCCGAGCGAAGTGAATGAATGAACGAATGGATGATTGATTTATAAACGAGTTCGATAACGTAACAAAAATGCAGTGGTTTGATAAAACGCATACTTTCTCTTGCACAAACACATATGGTTGAATAACTGTGTGGCTTCCCTACTTCTAAATCAGTGATTTCCCTGCCATCTGTCCATCGTGACTCCCCTAAATGCTTTCTATTGCCGTGGGGGATCAGCTGCGTTACTCAATTTCTTTGTGTGCTTGCTTGCAAAAGCACACTCACTACTATTCACCGGGATTATTTTTATTTTGTGTGCTTGCTTGCAAAAACACACTCACTACTATTCACTGGGATTATTTTTATTTTGTGTGCTTGCTTGCAAAAGCACACTAACTACTATTCACCGGGATTATTTTTATTTTGTGTGCTTGCTTGCAAAAGCACACTCACTACTATTCACCGGGACTATTCTTTTTATTTTTATTCTTCCGTTTCTTCCGTGTCATTTTTCGGTCGACTACTCCTCCCCCCAGAGTTTTGCTCGCACATACACAAAAAGGTATCAAATCGACCGGCTCGTCCATGACAAGTGTGCTATGACTTTTCTAAGGGTTTCGATAAACAGTTTTCAAATTATTGGGCAAAAACACGTCAAAAAATCCCCCCAATGTAACCCTATGGAGAGTCTAGAGTGATGAGGTCATCACTTAGAGTGTGGAGGGAGAGAAAAAATTGTCAAAAAAAGATTTTGTAAACTGCGCTCCAGGCCGCAAATTCCACTCTACAGAAATAATTTGTACATAGAAACGTAGGAAAATTTGTCTTCTCACTCACAATCCTCTGGTAAAGCTGTCAGAGTTATAGTTTGGGCGTAGGACGCACAGATGATCCACCAACACGCATCAACAGCCTCATTGAGTCCCATATTAAAAACACAGGATGATTTCTGCAAAAAGGAGATGTAACCGTTTTTTTAGAACGCTCTAACAAAGCTATTTTTTCATTTTTCTTAAAAAAAAACCCCATATATAGATGTTGAGGAAGAACTCAGGGTGCTCAAAGTGAAGTCGGATCAATGATAGGTATAATGGTTTTGCCAAAAATGCTTTCTGTTCGAGGCCAGAAATATCAGTTTGTCCACGGTCGACCCCACCTGGCCACCTGGTTGCTTAGCTACCAAATCCTCCCCCAGCCCTCCAGAGACAGAGTCCCTATTTAACTGCTGATTGATTACCCTGCCCCTTTTGATTAGCCACGCCCCCTTTCATAACTAATGAACCCTTTGTCCTAGAGACTTGTATAAGGTGTCTGTGAACTCAGGACAGAGTCCCTGTTTAACTGCTGATTCAAGCAACGAGAATCAAGGGCCAGAGTCACACAATCAAAATTTCTTTAGACATTTTCTAGTTCATTTTAAAGCCTTGTACAACTAAAGGTATATTTGTTTGGACAAATAGAATGATAACAACAAAATAGCTCAAGATTTTAATTTAAGAGCTGATATCTAGTCATTTTCCATGGTTTTCGTGAAAATGATTTTGGTTATTATCAAGAAAAACATGGAAAATGGCTATAATTTTTTCCATGACTGTATTCCTGGTGATTTCCAGGTTACATCTCCTATCTACTGTGGATAATATTGTTGTATAGGTAACACTACATCACAGCCACCTATAAATAAAAGAAAGCATGCAAATGTAATGATTGCAGGATCGATTAGACCTGGATTCAAATTCACTACAGCAAAATTAAATTGCTCATGAACCATACCATGTACATCTTGAGCTGCTCACGCTCACCTGTGTACTCTGCAGCAAGCATTGTATTGAGTAAGAGGCCTCCTTCAGCATGCAGGACAACATTTTGTTTTGGACTGATCTAAGCCAACTGGTTAACGTGAGCTGAACATGGAAAATTACCAAACATATATATCAAGTTTCTCCCTCCCCTCTCCACTGAGGCTACTGTCATATTTACTACCTCATTAGCCCAATGTGAAACACATTGTGACAAATAAATATGTTTAAAGAGTGACAAACTTACTCACACTATACTGTCAGAGCTACGTCTCACCTCAGGAATATCTTGTGAAATGTTTCACACTTGGACACAAAAAGGGATTTCCAGGCGTGCATAAGTTCAAAAAAATAAAGTTTACTTGGGTTCGGTTTCCTCTGCACGTATACACAAGCACATTAGCATGATGCTGCTCACTGTTTACATTTTCATCTCACATGCACGGTCTTCTTGACTCTTCTCATGGACCCCTGTGCTGCCCACAGTGCCTGTATAAACTTCATTTATAGACACCCTAACTTTACCTGATCAAAACTAGCTTCTAATGTGAAAGGACATAGTGCATGAGTTAATTAAATTAAATATTACAAAAATTAAATCAGGAACAAATGAATTAAATTCAGAGAATAGAATAGTACATTAACATTATAATGGGGGGTGTACTCTTTTAACTGTTCATTAACATGACCAATAGTACTATGGGTACCACAGAAAACACTTGAACATTTATATTTCAACAATTTCATAATCCGGGTGCAGGAATTCAGTCGCTAATCATCATGTGACTACTGATGACCTTGCATCTTCACAGTTTGTGTCAGTCTGGATTCAGCAGGCTGTTTGTGAACCATACAGGAGGGAATAATACCTGAAGAACCAGTGCAACTGAGGGCTTAAAGCTGTGGAGCTGGTTGGAGCTCTGGTAAAAGTGTGTAAGGTCAGACAAAAACAAATCGGTGACGAAATGCAATATGAAATCAGCTCATGAAATTGACTTGAAATTTAAACAACGATTTTTCGGATAAAATCTAGCCACCGTGAAATTGCTGCATCATGGTGATTTCCAATTTCCCGCCCTTGATCTGGTGTCTGGTGGACTGTCTTTTTTTTTTTTTTTTTTACAGCATGAGCCCTCTGTGTGGAAGACCCTGCAACAAACTGAGATGCATATGGGTGGTTGATGTGACGCTCAATTTTTGTGTTCCCAGTGACAAATATTACTAAAATTTGATAATATTTCATTAAAATTAATGTTTTAATATGCAGTTCATTCTTCTACATCTAATCCATCTGCAAACAATGAGTATCGTTCTTCAACTATGCAAATATTCTGTTTTGAACATGACATTTGTCCACCGGTGCAACTGTACTAGGTAGCATTACTTATCTTAAAACAACTGTAATTTAATGAAAAATGAATCTAAATACATTAAAATACTTGAATGCATGTCATACGAGTGTTTACTTAATGAATCTAGAGGATATAAGTGTTAAGGTCCCTATGTAGAGTTATTATGACACATTACATTTTGTCCAAAAACTGGTGTCCTCCTGGAGCAACGCCATGATGTCGATATAAAACAGGCATTAATGTGACCAGCCCATTACTGAGAGGGGTCCTTCCAGAACCAGGAAGGACAGAAGAATCTCTGGAGCAGGTGGACTGCACATAAGATCACTTCTGTCTCAAATATTTTCATAATATTACTATTTCCGTGCAGTGTTGGAACTGGTCGTCTTAAGGTAGTCCTTTGCTACAACGCAGTTTAAGTATTGATCTGAATATTTTTATCAATTGACATTGATTGATCATTGAAAATAATGTAAATTGATAAAAATATTCATGACTAATATGCCTTGGGCTTATCTATCTTATCTGTCCAACATTCTCTGAATTAAATAATGACATTCTTTATTTTGTTGCACCGGTGGACACATTTTAGGACTACCACACCAAAAAATGAATAATATGCTAAATATATGAAGAATTAGAAATGGACACATTCAGTTTTGAATTATTCACATATAAGGGAATATAATTGTATGTCATTTGACATATATTTTTTGAATTATTCTTTTTTTCACTTTTCACGTCAACCACCCATATGCTAATTGTTACACTCCTAGATAGATGTCTCATTGTGTTTCTGTATTTCAATGTCTCCTGCAGATGTCCAGCAGCTGTTGGTACATAAAGAAGAAATTCCCTCTGAGCAGCAGGACTGGAGCTCCAATCTGGACCAGAAGGACCCAGAGCCCCCACAAATTAAAGAGGAACAACAAAAGGATCTCTGGATCAAACAGGAGGGAGAGCAGCTTGCAGAGCTGGAGGAGGCTGATTTCACCAAGTTCTCCTTCACTCCTGTCCCTGCCCCTGAGCCCCCACAGCTTCATCAAATTGAACAGATGAAAACAGAAGCTGATGGAGAGGACTGTGGAGGACCAGAACCAGCCGGGAACTTGGATCCAGATTCACATTTACAACCAGATGCTGAAGACAGGTCTGGAGACTGTACTGAACCTGAGACTGATGACAGCGGTGATTGGATAGAGAGCAGAGAACCTCAGTCGTCTTTAGAATCTTTGAAAAATGGTGACATTCCTGTCAGTGATTTGAGATGTAGTACCATTGAGAAACCTTTCAGTTGCTCTGAGTGTAATAAAACTTTCTCTCAAAAAAACACAATGAAGCGACACATGAGTATTCACACAGTAGAGAAGCCTTTCCATTGCTCAGTCTGCAAGAAAGGTTTTAAAAAGGTTACATATTTGCCGTTACACATGAAAATTCACACAGGAGAGCTACCTTTCAGCTGTTCAGTGTGTGGTAGAGGTTTCGTTTTAAGGGGAAGTCTCACGGAACACATGAAAATACACACAGGAGAGAAACCTTACAGCTGCTCAGTGTGTGGTAGAAGATTTTTGCAAAAAGGGAATCTTAAGATTCACATGAGGATTCATACGGGACAGAAACCCTTCAGTTGTTCAGTGTGTGGTCAAGCATTCAAACATAGCTCAAGTCTACGGGGTCACATGTGGAATCATAGAGAGAACGGCAAATATATACAGAACACATGAAAAATCACACAGAGGAAAATGTGTCCTGTTTGGGTGTGTTTCAAAAGATTTCTGCTGCATCAACAGAGAAAACAACATAAATGTGTAAGTCGTCAGTCCTCAGAGCTTCATCATACTCAAAAAAACGGGAAAAGAGAACAAAACCGGTATTGTTGGCCTCCACTGGGCAACTTCCAGCGCTTTTCTCTCACCTTTTTACCCACGTCATAAGTGGCATATGACATTATTTTACCAAACTGCGTTTTTAGTATTTTAACATTTTTTGTTGCCTTTTTTATCACATTTTCTGATTCTTAATGCCTATGATCCATTGTTGATTTTCTTTCACAATAAAGGTTACAAGTCGAGAAATTGTGAGCTTTGTTGAGTTTTGTTATGAGTGATTTTTTTCTGCTACTGATTATTAAAAAACAACAAATTTGACATTATCTGAACTAAATATCAATATTTAAGAAGTACATCATTTGATTATTTTTATAATAAAATTGAAAAATTTGTACTTTTTATCTAACCTCTACTCCCTGTATGGGAATGATGGTAAGTATCGTGTCTTCAGTTGGGAATAATGATATCATTTTATAGAATAAATATATTTAATTTTAGGCTGGACTCTCATCAAGTTGCAGTGGAACTGGATATTGCTCTTCCAAGATCAGCATGTTGGCAAGACATCCTGCTTGAGATCCTTCACAATAAGGGTTTGGTTATCTCCTTCCTTTGGGTTTCTGAGCATGTAGGAGTAGATGGAAATGAGAATACAGACATTTTGGTAAAAAAATGTAAACAACAGATAATTGATGATCAAGTACAGAAGGCAAAATCAATCATAAAGGACCATTTGTGAAAGATCTGGCAAGAATACAAGGATTGAAGTGACAGGGAAACATCTATAAAATATTTTTAAAAACATGTTTTGGAGTCCAAGAGAAGAGGTGACCATCTCACGTCTCAGGTTAGGAAATGCAAGACTAAACCAGAACCTCCATAGAATAAGAAAGCAACATTTTAAAGCTTTTCTTTAATTACTTGCTTCTATTTAATCCTTTGGGGTTTATGATCACGCTTGCGTGACCAGATAATGTGGCTTTTTTCAAAGCGCCGTCACAAAAAACGAGGTCACGTGGAGCAAGGACTTGAAACTTTCTCCAGTTTTTGGTTTGACGTTCTGAGGTCATGTAAATACGTAAGCTTCCATATGTAAAACCAAATATATGATTGTTTTAATTTGATAGTACAAAATTATGTATTCAAGGGTAAAAGTAGGATGGGACGAGGCAGGCGTGACATTTTGCAAAAATGGAATAAAAGGGGTCTAATCATCTAACACTGTTCCTATAAATAAACATGTTTTTATGGTATATATATTTTGTGTGTGTATAGTTTTATAATATTTGAATTTTACCTTTATATGTACATATTTGCAACCTATGTTTCAATTTTTCAGGTCTGAAACAGTTCATTAAGCATATTTGTGGTTTTTATTGTCATAAATAGTATAATTTTATTTCATCTGAAGTTTTGCTAAGAAAGTACCAAATACCAAACATGGATATAGTAAATATTATGTGGTATATCGGGTATATCAGACCCCGAAACGGGACTAAAAAAGAGAATCTAGTTTTTTCCCCTGCTATACCATCATCTGTCCGCTAGGTGGCGGTAATGCGACTGTACGTTGGTTTGCTAAACGCCAAAAAAACTCAAAAAGAAGATGTTCCTCTTCAGCAGTCTGGTGCCTAACATGATTAGAAATCAATGCAGAGGTGTTGAGAAAGTGTGTTTGAGCTCCAACAGTGTTACTAGCAGAGCCTCTGGATGTGAAGCTTCATCGGCCAGATTAGACTTTGTGCTTCACACTTGTTTTCTGAATGTTTTGCCTCTGACTCATCTCCTACAAAGCTATCGGAGTTAGCTTAGCATGCTAGCTGTAAACAGACAGTCAGAGTGACTGACGGAGAGCAAACCGCGTTTTTAACTGAGTTCTTGTGGAGAAAACGTTTCTGTCAGTGTGTGGAGATGTCCAAAGGTGAAATGCTGAGAGTCTTGGTGAAGCAGCGAATAACTGCGGCTGCTGAAGAGATATTCGGGCTGTTTGAAAGAACGATAACAGAGTACGAGGAGGAACTGAGTCGGTCAAAAGAGGAGAACAAGCGACAACAGAAACTACTGGACGCTGTTTACAACCCTCAGCTTCGGCTACACAGAGCAGGTTGGTCCACTTTATTTCCCTTTCTCTCTCTGTTTACTCTCAGTTCACATACTGACCTCTGATCTGACCAACAATACGACCGGAGAGCGGCTTTATTCGGACCTTTACGGCAACAGCAGGCAGTTGAAATGTTGAAATGTTTGTGCCTTTATTTCGCTTCTTTTCTCACATTTCACTAACTATAAAAGTAAAGCACTTCTCGGACTGTTTATTGACTTTAACCAGGTATCACAATCATTACTGAACTGTTTGTTTCGTATTTTAAATTTAGCAGATACGAGATGCTTATTGTGTCATTGTTGATGAGATTGTAGTGGCACTTGAGGGAATCTGAAGTTGTTTTGAACTCGTTGTGGTGCCAGAAATGAGATCTTGCAAAAGGTTTGCTGTCCCTAAATGCTTTCTATTTCCATGGGAGATCAGCTGTGCAGGTGACGTCACAACAAACAAACAAACACACACACACACACACACACACACACACACACACACACACACACACACTATTACACGTGAAAATTGGCTACGACAGAGATAACACCTAAGAAAAAGAGTTGGCTTCTTTGCTGTATGTTTTAGTCAGCATAGTTGTTAGTGTACATCTTTACATGGAACACATTAAACAGATAAAGCAATTATTATTCAATTTAAGATTGCAATTTTGGTTTGTTTATATCAACCATGTTGGGGTAGGTGTACACCCCATTTTCATACAGTTTAATTTGTGTTTCAATGTCTCCTGCAGATGTCCAGCAGCTGTTGGTACATAAAGAAGAAATTCCCTCTGAGCAGCAGGACTGGAGCTCCAGTCTGGACCAGAAGGACCCAGAGCCCCCACAAATTAAAGAGGAACAACAAAAGGATCTCTGGATCAAACAGGAGGGAGAGCAGCTTGCAGAGCTGGAGGAGGCTGATTTCACCAAGTTCTCCTTCACTCCTGTCCCTGCCCCTGAGCCCTCACAGCTTCATCAAATTGAACAGATGAAAACAGAAGCTGATGGAGAGGACTGTGGAGGACCAGAACCAGCCAGGAACTTGGATCCAGATTCACATTTACAACCAGATGCTGAAGACAGGTCTGGAGACTCTCCTGAACCTGAGACTGATGACAGCGGTGATTGGATAGAGAGCAGAGATTCCCAGTCAGGTTTAAAATCTTTGAAAACTGTTGACATTCCTAATAGAACTGATGAGAAAGCATTCAGCTGCTCAATGTGTGAGAAAAGATTTGCCAAGAAGACATATCTGACGAGACACATAAGATGTCATACTGGAGAGAAACCTTTCAGCTGCTCCATTTGTGATAAAAGATTTGTGCGAAAATCACATCTGAACCATCACACGATGACTCACACAAAAGAGAAACCTTTCAGTTGCTCAGTGTGTGGTAAAGGTTTCACTGGAAGCGGAAACCGGGAGATACACATGAGAATCCACACAGGAGAGAAACCTTTCAGCTGCTCCGTGTGTAGTAAAGGTTTCACTGGACGCGGAGACCTGGTGAGACACATGAGAATCCACACAGGAGAGAAACCTTTCAGCTGCTCGGTGTGTAGTAAAGGTTTCACTGAAAGAGGAAACCGGGAGAGACACATGAGAATCCACACAGGAGAGAAACCTTTCAGCTGCTCAGTGTGTAGTAAAAGTTTCACTGTAAGCAGAGCCCTGGTGAGACACATGAGAATCCACACAGGAGAGAAACCTTACAGCTGCTCAGTGTGTAGTAAAAGTTTCACTGAAAGAGGAAACCTGGAGAAACACATGAGAATCCACACAGGAGAGAAACCTTTCAGCTGCTCAGTGTGTAGTAAAGGTTTCACTGAAAGAGGAAACCTGGAGAGACACATGATAATCCACACAGGAGAGAAACCCTTCAGCTGCTCAGTGTGTGGTAAAAGTTTTGTGCTGAAATTGAATCATATGATTCACATGAAGACTCATACAGGACAGAAACCCTTCAGTTGTTCATTGAACACATGAAAACACATGAAAAATCACACAGAGGAAATCTACCCAGGTTGGGCGTTCGTTACAAAAGATTTCTGCTGCATCAACAGAGAAAACAACATAAATGTGTAAGTCGTCAGTCCTCAGAGCTTCATCATACTAAACAAAAAAAAAAACAGGGAAAAGAGAGCAAACCGGTATATTGCTGAACTCCACTGGGCAACTTTAATCGCTGTTCACTCCCCTCTTTAACCTTTCCTTGAGGTTGGGGAGCATCCCTTATCTTTGAAAAACATACTACGTCACATGATGACTCATACAGGAGAGAAACCTTTCAATTGCTCAGTGTGTAGCAAAAGATTTATACGGAAGGCTGTTGCTGTCAGTCCTCACAGCTTTATTAAGGTCAAAATGTGAACAGAGAGTCCAGCCAAAACTACTTATCTTAAATGAGCATCAGTTTTAATTACACGAAGACTACTTTTACAACTTTTTGATATGATGACATTGGCCTAAATTACAATAAAAGACCTAGCCTCTGTCTCCCTAACTTGCTGTTTTATTTTCTGTTCATGCCAGTGTGTCTCATTAATGTTTATACACAGACTTGTGCAAGGTTATAAAAGGGTTCAGGTGAATATGCTTTATGTCAGTAAGTCATTATTTTAAAGTTTTTGTGCCCATCAAACAAGTCACTCATATACCAGTTTTTTTTAGGTGTTCTTGTAAACCTACCTTACTTTAAAGCAACATTTATTTGCACATTAACATTATTGTGTTCATTCTTTTATGATTATTTAGTCTCATAATACTTTGTGTGATACTTGTTCAGGGATAATTCATTATTTGCGATTAAAATTGTTATTAGTGTGTATTGTGTTTTTATTGTGTTCTTTTTCATGTGCTATTAGATAAGAGAAAATAATCCAGTCGTGATAGAGGAGTTGGCCGAAAGAGACCTATTCGGATTCAGAGGAATCAGCTGCTCAGTTTGTGGGAAATGTTTTAAACAAAAGATTCACCAGACAGGCACATGTCCAAAAAATATATAGATTTTTTTAACAGTTCTGGTGGTAAACCTGCTGGTTTTGATGAAAGTTTTAGCAGCAATAAAACTGGAGCACTAGAGTCTTGAAACATTTCTGGCAAAAGTAAAACACCAGAGTAAGAATGTCTTTTTAAAAACATTTAATATAATTTGTTTTCCCAAGGATATAGCTTAAATTATTATTATTTAGAGGCAGAAAACTCAGATGGCATTATTTAAAGCCTCCACCTAAAATGTCACAGTTATAAGAAAGTAATAAATTGATAATAGAAAAAAACATATGTATAACATCAACAACAATTTGTAATGACAAAAACAAAAATAATATAAAAACAAAAATATGAACATGATATCAAAGCATATTTGTGTCTGAAAAAGAATTTAAACAGCAGTTAAATGGGCTTTTAGACATATTTTGAAACATTTTATGAAAATGGAGTTCTTTGCCAGATGGGAAAAGGTATTTCATAATTTAACAACAAATTGCATGGAAAGTCTTGGAGGATGAAGATCTAAAGATTGACGCGTTGGATAGGAGTGAACCTGAGAATTACATTTAAAATAAGTCTTAAAGGGCTCTGGAAAGTTTTCATGATCTTTTAACGTGCCAGTTCGATTGTATGCATGCTGCTTTTTAAAAGCCAATAAAATATGTTTCTTTGGATAATATACTTATCCAATTTAAGCATTTTTAACATGATACAATGAATTGATATATTGCATTTTAGGAATGTAGTTCAGAAAACATACAGCACAAATTCCATCCAAAAAAAAGTCACAAAGTATAACAGTAATCTCATACAAAATCTAAACATTTTTATTTAAAATTTGTGATCAAAAAAAAAAAATGTCCGTTATACTAGGGGGGTTGGCATTCCCTAATTCCAATTTGGTACAGTAAAAAGGCATTCAATTAATGTCATGAAGACATGAGGACCTGGTTTTCAAGGATGTAGTCGAGTTTGCTGATAACAATATTATGTACCAAATATAAGTGATAAAAGATTTGTGCGAAAATCACAGCTGAACCCTCACATGATGACTCACACAAAAGAGAAACCTTACAGCTGCTCAGTGTGTGGTAAAGGTTTCACTGGAAGCGGAGATCTGGTGAGACACATGAGAATCCACACAGGAGAGAAACCTTACAGCTGCTCAGTGTGTGGTAAAGGTTTTACTGTACGTGGAAACCGGGAGATGCACATGAGAATCCACACAGGAGAGAAACCTTTCAGCTGCTCATTGTGTAGTAAAGGTTTCAATGGAAGAGGAGACCTGGAGAGACACATGAGAATCCACACAGGAGAGAAACCTTTCAGCTGCTCAGTGTGTAGTAAAAGTTTCACTGGAAGCGGAGACCTGGTGAGACACATGAAAATCCACACAGGAGAGAAACCTTACAGCTGCTCAGTGTGTGGTAAAAGATTTTTGCAAAAAGGGAATCTTAAGATTCACATGAGGATTCATACGGGACAGAAACCCTTCAGTTGTTCAGTGTGTGGTCAAGCATTCAAACATAGCTCAAGTCTAGGGAGTCACATGTGGAATCATAGAGAGAACGGCAAATATATACAGAACACTTGAAAAATCACACAGAGGAAAATCCGTCCTGTTTGGGTGTTTGTTCCAAAAGATTTTTGCTGCATCAACAGAGAAAACAACATAAATGTGTAAGTCGTCAGTCCTCAGAGCTTCATCATGCTCAAAAAAACGGGAAAAGAGAACAAAACCGGTTTTGTTGGCCTCCACTGGGCAACTTCCAGCGCTTTTCTCTCACCTTTTTACCCACGTCATAAGTGGCATATGACATATTATTTATTTTAGCAACCACCTTTTAGTATTTTAACATTTTTTGTTGCCTTATTTTATCACATTTTCTGATGAGTTTCTTAATGCCTATGATCCATTGTTAATTTTCTTTCACAATAAAGGTTACAAGTTGAGAAATTGTCTGTGAGCTTTGTTGAGTTTTGTTATGAGTGATTTTTTTTCTGCTACTGATTAATAAAAAACAACAAATTTGACATTATCTGAACTAAGCATCAATATTTAAGAAGTACATCATTTGATTATTTTTATAATAAAATTGAAAAAGTTGTACTTTTTATCTAACCACTACTCCCTGTATGGGAATGATGGTAAATATCGTCTCTTCAGTTGGGAATAATGAGATCATTTTATAGAATAAATATATTTAATTTTAGTAGGATTCTCATCAAGTTGCAGTGGAACTGGATATTGCTCTTCCAAGATCAGCATGTTGGCAAGACATCCTGCTTGAGATCCTTCACAATAAGGGTTTGGTTATCTCCTTCCTTTGGGTTTCTGAGCATGTAGGAGTAGATGGAAATGAGAATACAGACATTTTGGTAAAAAAATGTAAACAACAGATAATTGATGATCAAGTACAGAAGGCAAAATCAATCATAAAGGACCATTTGTGAAAGATCTGGCAAGAATACAAGGATTGAAGTGACAGGGAAACATCTATAAAATATTTTTAAAAACATGTTTTGGAGTCCAAGAGAAGAGGTGACCATCTCACGTCTCAGGTTAGGAAATGCAAGACTAAACCAGAACCTCCATAGAATAAGAAAGCAACATTTTCAAGCTTTTCTTTAATTACTTGCTTCTATTTAATCCTTTGGGGTCTATGATCACGCTTGCGTGACCAGATAATGTGGCTTTTTTCAAAGCGCCGTCACAAAAAACGAGGTCACGTGGAGCAAGGACTTGAAACTTTCTCCAGTTTTTGGTTTGACGTTCTGAGGTCATGTAAATATGTAAGCTTCCATATGTAAAACCAAATATATGATCGTTTTAATTTGATAGTACAAAAATATGTATTCAAGGGTAAAAGTAGGATGGGACGAGGCAGGCGTGACATTTTGCAAAAATGGAATAAAAGGGGTCTATTCATCTAACACTGTTCCTATAAATAAACATGTTTTTATGGTATATATATTTTGTGTGTGTATAGTTTTATAATATTTGAATTTTACCTTTATATGTACATATTTGCAACCTATGTTTCCATTTTTCAGGTCCGAAACAGTTCATTAAGCATATTTGTGGTTTTTATTGTCATAAATAGTATCATTTTACTTCATCTGAAGTTGTGCTAAGAAAGTACCAAATACCAAACATGGATATAGTAAATATTATGTGGTATATCGGGTATATCAGACCCCGAAACAGGACTAAAAAAGAGAATTTAGTTTTTTCCCCTGCTGTACCATCATCTGTCCGCTAGGTGGCGGTAATGCGACTGTACGTTGGTTTGCTAAACGCCAAAAAACTCAAGAAGAAGATGTTCCTCTTCAGCAGTCTGGTGCCTAACATGATTAGAAATCAATGCAGAGGTGTTGAGAAAGTGTGTTTGAGCTCCAACAGTGTTACTAGCAGAGCCTCTGGATGTGAAGCTTCATCGGCCAGATTAGACTTTGTGCTTCACACTTGTTTTCTGAATGTTTTGCCTCTGACTCATCTCCTACAAAGCTATCGGAGTTAGCTTAGCATGCTAGCTGTACACAGACAGTCAGAGTGACTGACGGAGAGCAAACCGCGTTTTTGACTGAGTTCTTGTGGAGAAAACGTTTCTGTCAGTGTGTGGAGATGTCCAAAGGTGAAATGCTGAGAGTCTTGGTGAAGCAGCGAATAACTGCGGCTGCTGAAGAGATATTCGGGCTGTTTGAAAGAACGATAACAGAGTACGAGGAGGAACTGAGTCGGTCAAAAGAGGAGAACAAGCGACAACAGAAACTACTGGACGCTGTTTACAACCCTCAGCTTCGGCTACACAGAGCAGGTTGGTCCACTTTATTTCCCTTTCTCTCTCTGTTTACTCTCAGTTCACATACTGACCTCTGATCTGACCAACAATACGACCGGAGAGCGGCTTTATTCGGACCTTTACGGCAACAGCAGGCAGTTGAAATGTTGAAATGTTTGTGCCTTTATTTCGCTTCTTTTCTCACATTTCACTAACTATAAAAGTAAAGCACTTCTCGGACTGTTTATTGACTTTAACCAGGTATCACTAGTGATGGCTGATCGAGGCTTTGTTGAAGCTTCGACACTTTATACAATCCAATCCAATCCAATCCCCTTTATTTATATAGCACAATTTTAGCAAACACAAGGTTTCCAAAGTGCTGCACAAACAATAAATACATAACACAATACAAAGAGATGTAGTAAACAATAGATCAGTAAGATGCAATAAATTAAAAATGGGATAAAAATAAATAAAATAAAATATAAAATGTACTGCCCGCACAAAATAAAATATGCATGAATACAATAAAAACAAAAAATCATAAAATCAACATAAAATCAACACTCTACGTGGTGTTAAAAGCCAACGAGAAGAGGTGGGTTTTAAGAAGAGATTTAAAATGAGACAGTGAGGAGGCCTGTCTGATGTGCAGCGGCAATTCATTCCACAGTTTTGGAGCTGCGATGGCAAAAGCTCGTTCCCCTCTGAGCTTCAGCCGAGCTCTTGGCACTCTCAGGAGAAGCTGGTCAGCTGACCTGAGAGAGCGGGTAGGAGAGTAGGGGTGCAGCAGCTCAGAGAGGTAAGGAGGAGCAAGACCATTTAAAGCTTTAAAAGCAAATAAAATAATTTTAAAATGAATCCTAAAATGAACGGGCAGCCAGTGCAGTGAAGCTAAAACAGGTGAAATGTGCTCATACTTTCTTGTGCCAGTTAAAAGACGTGCAGCAGCATTTTGGACCAGTTGAAGGCGGGCAATGGAGGACCCACTAACCCCCATATAAAGTGCGTTACAGTAATCCAGCCGAGTGGTCACGAAGGCATGGATTACTGTCTCAAAGTGCCGTGCTTGCAGGAGTGGTTTTATTTTTGCCAGCTGCCGTAGCTGGAAGAAACTGGACTTCACCACAGCTTTGATCTGGCTGTCAAATTTAAGATTAGCGTCCACTTTAACCCCCAGGTTACTCACAATTGGCTTATGATGTTGTGCCAAAGAACCAAGATCAACCAGGGGGGGTTTTGCAGAAGAGCCACCAAAGACCATGACTTCGGTCTTTTTTTCATTAAAACTCAGGAAGTTTGAGGACATCCAGGCTTTGATGTCATGTAGGCACCTTAGGAGTGAGTCAATACAGTACGAGTCATCTTTTTTGAGGGGGACATAGATTTGACTGTCATCTGCATAACAATGAAAAGAAATTCCATGTTTTCTGAGGATGGACCCAAGTGGCAGTAGATACAGGGAAAAAAGAAGCGGGCCAAGCACAGAGCCCTGCGGGACCCCACATGAGAGAGGAGCAGTGGAGGACACAGAGTCACCAAGGCTGACACAGAAAGTCCGATGTGACAGGTAGGACCTGAACCATTCCAGTGCTGTGCCACTGATGCCCACCCACTGCTCCAAACGAGCCAACAGGATTTCATGGTCCACTGTATACAAAACACGGTTCATTACTCGAAGCTTCAATGACACACAGTGCTCCAGTAGGACATCTAGTGGCCAATAAAATGAAGTGCAACCGAGACGTGCCATTGATTGGTTCATGCATTTGTTTTCAACTACACGACTGAATACAACAACAATGATGTTTTATAAGGCGTCCCGGTGTCGCACACCGGTAGAGCGCGTACCTTTAAGGTTAAGTGCTGCGGCGGACCCGGGTTCGAATCCGGCCTGAGGTCCCTTTTCACATGGGGCTGGCGCAAATACAGATTATATTATGGAATTTGGCAAATAATGTTTTGGGGTTCATTGGTAAAGAGCTTCATGGGTGGGTGGGGAAAGAGATTGTGCTTGAAAAACAGGGCAGTGACTGTGCTTGTGTCACTTGTTATGAATTTTTATTTAGAAACAACAGTTTTTCCACAGTTTTGGGATTCAAGCGGTTTCTTCTTTTCAATACAATTTCCCCAGCCTTGGAAATAACCTGTTCACACGGCACGGATGAGGCCGGGGTGCATTAGAAATGTTTAGCAACTTGATAAAGATTGCGATATACATTTTTGTGGTTTGCCCAGTATGTGAGCAGTTCTGAAGTTCTTTCTAGTGGAGGATCAGCGAGGTAGCGGTTCACTTCCACTGTTGGTGATTCGGTGACGTTCGAAGCACTTTGCTGCTTCGAACGTCACGAGTCACGTGACCAAACCACGCCTCGGCACAGTGCTTCGGGACGTTTGCTTCATGAGCTACCGCGCATGTGTCGGAGCTTCAAGTGTCAGCGGACCATCACTAGGTATCACAATCATTACTGAACTGTTTGTTTCGTATTTTAAATTTAGCAGATACGAGATGCTTATTGTGTCATTGTTGATGAGATTGTAGTGGCACTTGAGGGAATCTGAAGTTGTTTTGAACTCGTTGTGGTGCCAGAAATGAGATCTTGCAAAAGGTTTGCTGTCCCTAAATGCTTTCTATTTCCGTGGGTGATCAGCTGTGCAGGTGACGTCACAACAAACAAACACACACACACACACACACACACACACTATTACACGTGAAAATTGGCTACAACAGAGATAACACCTAAGAAAAAGAGTTGGCTTCTTTGCTGTATGTTTTAGTCAGCATAGTTGTTAGTGTACATCTTTACATGGAACCCATTAAACAGATAAAGCAATTATTATTCAATTTAAGATTGCAATTTGGTTTGTTTGTATCAACCATATTGGGGTAGGCATACACCCCATTTGCATACAGTTTAATTTGTGTTTCAGTGTCTCCTGCAGATGTCCAGCAGCTGTTGGTACATAAAGAAGAAATTCCCTCTGAGCAGCAGGACTGGAGCTCCAGTCTGGACCAGAAGGACCCAGAGCCCCCACAAATTAAAGAGGAACAACAAAAGGATCTCTGGATCAAACAGGAGGGAGAGCAGCTTGCAGAGCTGGAGGAGGCTGATTTCACCAAGTTCTCCTTCACTCCTGTCCCTGCCCCTGAGCCCTCACAGCTTCATCAAATTGAACAGATGAAAACAAAAGCTGATGGAGAGGACTGTGGAGGACCAGAACCAGCCAGGAACTTGGATCCAGATTCACATTTACAACCAGATGCTGAAGACAGGTCTGGAGACTCTCCTGAACCTGAGACTGATGACAGCGGTGATTGGATAGAGAGCAGAGATTCCCAGTCAGGTTTAAAATCTTTGAAAACTGTTGACATTCCTAATAGAACTGATGAGAAAGCATTCAGCTGCTCAATGTGTGAGAAAAGATTTGCCAAGAAGACAAATCTGACGAGACACACAAGATATCATACTGGAGAGAAACCTTTCAGCTGCTCCATTTGTGATAAAAGATTTGTGCGAAAAACACAGCTGAACCATCACATGATGACTCACACAAAAGAGAAACCTTTCAGCTGCTCCATTTGTGATAAAAGATTTGTGCGAAAATCACAGCTGAACCCTCACATGATGACTCACACAAAAGAGAAACCTTTCCGCTGCTCATTGTGTAGTAAAGGTTTCACTGGAAGCGGAGACCTGGTGAGACACATGAGAATCCACACAGGAGAGAAACCTTACAGCTGCTCAGTGTGTAGTAAAAGTTTCACTGAAAGAGGAAACCGGGAGATACACATGAGAATCCACACAGGAGAGAAACCTTTCAGCTGCTCAGTGTGTAGTAAAGGTTTCACTGGAAGCGGAGACCTGGTGAGACACATGAGAATCCACACAGGAGAGAAACCTTTCAGCTGCTCAGTGTGTAGTAAAGATTTCACTGAAAGAGGAAACCTGGAGAGACACATGAGAAGCCACACAGGAGAGAAACCCTTCAGCTGCTCAATGTGTGGTAAAAGTTTTGTGCACAAATGGAATCATAAGATTCACATGAAGACTCATACAGGACAGAAACCCTTCAGTTGTTCATTGATCACATGAAAACACATGAAAAATCACACAGAGGAAATCTACCCAGGTTGGGCGTTCGTTACAAAAGATTTCTGCTGCATCAACAGAGAAAACAACATAAATGTGCTAGTCGTCAGTCCTCAGAGCTTCATCATACTAAACAAAAAAAAAAAAAACAGGGAAAAGAGAGCAAACTGGTATATTCCTGAACTCCACTGGGCAACTTTCATCGCTGTTCAAGCAACATTTATTTGCACATTAACATTATTGTGTTCATTCTTTTATGATTATTTAGTCTCATAATACTTTGTGTGATACTTGTTCAGGGATAATTCATTATTTGCGATTAAAATTGTTATTAGTGTTTATTGTGTTTTTATTGTGTTCTTTTTCATGTGCTATTAGATAAGAGAAAATAATCCAGTCGTGATAGAGGAGTTGGCCGAAAGAGACCTTTTCGGATTCAGAGGAATCAGCTGCTCAGTTTGTGGGAAATGTTTTAAACAAAAGATTCACCAGACAGGCACATGCCCAAAAAATATATAGATTTTTTTAACAGTTGTGGCGGTAAACCTGCTGGTTTTGATGAAAGTTTTAGCAGCAATAAAACTGGAGCACTAGAGTCTTGAAACATTTCTGGCAAAAGTAAAACACCAGAGTAAGAATGTCTTTTTTAAAACATTTAATAGAATTTGTTTTCCCAAGGATATAGCTTAAATGATTATTATTTAGAGGCAGAAAACAGATGGGCTTATTTAAAGCCTCCACCTAAAATGTCACAGTTATAAGAAAGTAATAAATTGATAATAGAAAAAAACATATGTATAACATCAACAACAATTTGTAATGACAAAAACAAAAATAATATAAAAACAAAAATATGAACATGATATAAAAGCATATTTGTGTCTGAAAAAGAATTTAAACAGCAGTTAAATGGGCTTTTAGACATATTTTGAAACATTTTATGAAAATGGAGTTCTTTGCCAGATGGGAAAAGGTATTCCATAATTTAACAACAAATTGCATGGAAAGTCTTGGAGGATGAAGATCTAAAGATTGACGCGTTGGATAGGAGTGAACCTGAGAATTACATTTAAAATAAGTCTTAAAGGGCTCTGGAAAGTTTTCATGATCTTTTAACGTGCCAGTTCGATTGTATGCATGCTGCTTTTTAAAAGCCAATAAAATAAGTTTCTTTGGATAATATACTTATCCAATTTAAGCATTTTTAACATGATACAATGAATTGATATATTGCATTTTAGGAATGTAGTTCAGAAAACATACAGCACAAATTCCATCCAAAAAAAAGTCACAAAGTATAACAGTAATCTCATACAAAATCTAAACATTTTTATTTAAAATGTGTGATTAAAAAAAAAAATGTCCGTTATACTAGGGGGGTTGGCATTCCCTAATTCCAATTTGGTACAGTAAAAAGGCATTCAATTAATGTCATGAACACATGACGACCTGGTTTTCAAGGATGTAGTCGAGTTTGCTGATAACAATTTGATTTACTTATTTTATTGGCTTTCAAAAAGCAGCATGAATACAATCAAACTGGCATTTTGGAAGATTTTAGCGTCCCTTAATTCCAAATTAGTACAGTAAAGAGGCATGGATTTCATATCATGAACCCATGGGGACCTGGTCTTCAGGGATGTAGTGAAGTCTGCTGATAACAATTTGATTTACTCCTTTTATTGGCTTTTAAAAAGCAGCATGAATACAATTGAATGGCTACTTTGAAGTCATCCAGCTGCGCGATAAACGGGCTACCGTAAAGTGCAATGTAACTGCGCACAAACATTTAAAGTGGAGATGGCGTGACCGCAGTGGGTCACAGCAGTGAGGCAAACCAGGAAATGCCTTAAGCTGCATTCTACCAAAGATTCCAACAGGGGGCGCTGAAGAAGGTTGCAGAAGCTTTAGAGTCTTATCTATCTCAATACAAAATGAGTCAACTTCTTACTTGTTTTATTACCTCAGACAAAATTCTCTTGACAACACTATTGGTCTCAATCGCTAGTAAAAAATCTTCTTCAAGACAATATGATGTTAATTATGTAAATAATGGTCCAATTTAGAAGCACTATGTCCATTATTTATATACAGTCTATGCTGAGGACACTAATTGTTGAAGTTTTGGAACTTTATACTTTATAATGTGCCACACTTCTTCAATACTACCTGCAGTCTTTTCCTTCAAAGTCATGCTGTTGTAACAGGTGCAAAATGTGCCATGGCATTGTCTTGCTGAAATAAGCAAGGACATCCCTGTAAAAGATGTTGTCTGGACGGCATCATATGGTTTTTTTCAGCATTTGTGGTGCCTTCACAGCTGTGCAAGTTACCCATGATGCCATATGCCACAAATACTTTCTATTTCTCTTAGTTTACAATTGAGTGAATGTCAAAAAAGATAAGCAGAGTATCGTATTCTGTTTTGTTTACATAGAATTCCAACTATTTATGAATAAGGGTTTTAGATGAGTCAGTAAAAAGGTTGATTGTTTAGGTACACTTGCTATACCATCATCTGTTATACCATCATCTGTCCGCTAGGTGGCGATAATGCGACTGTACGTTGGTTTGCTAAACGCCAAAAAACTCAAAAAGAAGATGTTCCTCTTCAGCAGTCTGGTGCCTAACATGATTAGAAATCAATGCAGAGGTGTTGAGAAAGTGTGTTTGAGCTCCAACAGTGTTACTAGCAGAGCCTCTGGATGTGAAGCTTCATCGGCCAGATTAGACTTTGTGCTTCACACTTGTTTTCCGAATGTTTTGCCTCTGACTCATCTCCTACAAAGCTATCGGAGTTAGCTTAGCATGCTAGCTGTAAACAGACAGTCAGAGCGACTGACGGAGAGCAAACCGCGTTTTTGACGGAGTTCTTGTGGAGAAAACGTTTCTGTCAGTGTGTGGAGATGTCCAAAGGTGAAATGCTGAGAGTCTTGGTGAAGCAGCGAATAACTGCGGCTGCTGAAGAGATATTCGGGCTGTTTGAAAGAACGATAACAGAGTACGAGGAGGAACTGAGTCGGTCAAAAGAGGAGAACAAGCGACAACAGAAACTACTGGACGCTGTTTACAACCCTCAGCTTCGGCTACACAGAGCAGGTTGGTCCACTTTATTTCCCTTTCTCTCTCTGTTTACTCTCAGTTCACATACTGACCTCTGATCTGACCAACAATACGACCGGAGAGCGGCTTTATTCGGACCTTTACGGCAACAGCAGGCAGTTGAAATGTTGAAATGTTTGTGCCTTTATTTCGCTTCTTTTCTCACATTTCACTAACTATAAAAGTAAAGCACTTCTCGGACTGTTTATTGACTTTAACCAGGTATCACAATCATTACTGAACTGTTTGTTTCGTATTTTAAATTTAGCAGATATGAGATGCTTATTGTGTCATTGTTGATGAGATTGTAGTGGCACTTGAGGGAATCTGAAGTTGTTTTGAACTCGTTGTGGTGCCAGAAATGAGATCTTGCAAAAGGTTTGCTGTCCCTAAATGCTTTCTATTTCCGTGGGTGATCAGCTGTGCAGGTGACGTCACAACAAACAAACACACACACACACACACACACACACACACACAAACACACACACACACACACACACACACACACACACACACACACACACTATTACATGTGCAAATTGGCTACAACAGAGATAACACCTAAGAAAAAGAGTTGGCTTCTTTGCTGTATGTTTTAGTCAGCATAGTTGTTGGTGTACATCTTTACATGGAACACATTAAACAGATAAAGCAATTATTATTCTACTTAAGATTGTAATTTTGGGGTGTTTGTATCAACCATATTGGGGTAGATGTACACCCCATTTGCATACAGTTTAATTTGTGTTTCAATGTCTCCTGCAGATGTCCAGCAGCTGTTGGTACATAAAGAAGAAATTCCCTCTGAGCAGCAGGACTGGAGCTCCAGTCTGGACCAGAAGGACCCAGAGCCCCCACAAATTAAAGAGGAACAACAAAAGGATCTCTGGATCAAACAGGAGGGAGAGCAGCTTGCAGAGCTGGAGGAGGCTGATTTCACCAAGTTCTCCTTCACTCCTGTCCCTGCCCCTGAGCCCTCACAGCTTCATCAAATTGAACAAATGAAAACAGAAGCTGATGGAGAGGACTGTGGAGGACCAGAACAAGCCGGGAACTTGGATCCAGATTCACATTTACAACCAGATGCTGAAGACAGGTCTGGAGACTCTTCTGAACCTGAGACTGATGACAGCGGTGATTGGATAGAGAGCAGAGATTCCCAGTCAGGTTTAAAATCTTTGAAAACTGTTGACATTCCTAATAGAACTGATGAGAAAGCATTCAGCTGCTCAATGTGTGAGAAAAGATTTGCCAAGAAGACATATCTGACGAGACACATAAGATGTCATACTGGAGAGAAACCTTACAGCTGCTCAGTGTGTGGTAAAGGTTTCACTGTACGTGGAAACCGGGAGATGCACATGAGAAACCACACAGGAGAGAAACCTTTCAACTGCTCAGTGTGTAGTAAAGGTTTCAATGGAAGAGGAGACCTGGAGAAACACATGAGAATCCACACAGGAGAGAAACCTTTCAGCTGCTCAGTGTGTGGTAAAGTTTTCACTGAAAGAGGAAACCGGGAGATGCACATGAGAAACCACACAGGAGAGAAACCTTTCAGCTGCTCAGTGTGTAGTAAAGGTTTCAATGGAAGAGGAGCCCTGGAGAGACACATGAGAATCCACACAGGAGAGAAACCTTTCAGCTGCTCAGTGTGTGGTAAAGGTTTCACTGAAAGAGGAAACCTGGAGAGACACATGAAAATCCACACAGGAGAGAAACCTTTCAGCTGCTCAGTGTGTAGTAAAGGTTTCACTGAAAGAGCAAACCTGGAGAGACACATGAGAAGCCAAACAGGAGAGAAACCCTTCAGCTGCTCAGTGTGTGGTAAAAGTTTTGTGCACAAATGTAATCATAAGATTCACATGAAGACTCATACAGGATAGAAACCCTTCAGTTGTTCATTGAACACATGAAAACACATGAAAAATCACACAGAGGAAATCTACCCAGGTTGGGCGTTCGTTACAAAAGATTTCTGCTGCATCAACAGAGAAAACAACATAAATGTGCTAGTCGTCAGTCCTCAGAGCTTCATCATACTAAACAAAAAAAAAAAGGGAAAAGAGAGCAAACCGGTATATTGCTGAACTCCACTGGGCAACTTTCATCGCTGTTCACTCACCTCTTTAACCTTTCCTTGAGGTTGGGGAGCATCCCTTATATATGAAAAACATACTACGTCACATGATGACTCATACAGGAGAGAAACCTTTCAATTGCTCAGTGTGTAGCAAAAGATTTATACGGAAGGCTGTTGCTGTCAGTCCTCACGGCTTTATTAAGGTCAAAATTTGAACAGAGAGTCCAGCCAAAACTACTTATCTTAAATGAGTATCAGTTTTAATTACACGAAGACTACTTTTACAACTTTTTGATATGATGACATCGGCCTAAATTACAATAAAAGACCTAGCCTCTGTCTCCCTAACTTGCTGTTTTATTTTCTGTTCATGCCAGTGTGCCTCATTAATGTTTATACACAGACTTGTGCAAGGTTATAAAAGGGTTCAGGTGAATATGCTTTATGTCAGTAAGTCATTATTTTAAAGTTTTTGTGCCCATCAAACAAGTCACTCATATACCAGTTTTTTTTAGGTGTTCTTGTAAACCAAACCTTACTTTAAAGCAACATTTATTTGCACATTAACATTATTGTGTTCATTCTTTTATGATTATTTAGTCTCATAATACTTTGTGTGATACTTGTTCAGGGATAATTCATTATTTGCGATTAAAATTGTTATTAGTGTTTATTGTGTTTTTATTGTGTTCTTTTTCATGTGCTATTAGATAAGAGAAAATAATCCAGTCATGATAGAGGAGTTGGCCGATAGAGACCTATTCGGATTCAGAGGAATCAGCTGCTCAGTTTGTGGGAAATGTTTTAAACAAAAGATTCACCAGACAGGCACATGCCCAAAAAATATATAGATTTTTTTAACAGTTGTGGCGGTAAACCTGCTGGTTTTGATGAAAGTTTTAGCAGCAATAAAACTGGAGCACTAGAGTCTTGAAACATTTCTGGCAAAAGTAAAACACCAGAGTAAGAATGTCTTTTTTAAAAACATTTAATATAATTTGTTTTCCCAAGGATATAACTTAAATTATTATTTATTTATCTATTTATTTATTTGAACAGTTGGAATGACATAAAATAATAAAGATAACAAATAGTGTAAAGTACAGGGAGAGGCAGAAAACTCAGATGGGTTTATTTAAAGCCTCCACCTAAAATGTCACAGTTATAAGAAAGTAATAAATTGATAATAGAAAAAAACATATGTATAACATCAACAACAATTTGTAATGACAAAAACAAAGATAATATAAAAACAAAAATATGAACATGATATAAAAGCATATTTGTGTCTGAAAAAGAATTTAAACAGCAGTTAAATGGGCTTTTAGACATATTTTGAAACATTTTATGAAAATGGAGTTCTTTGCCAGATGGGAAAAGGTATTCCATAATTTAACAACAAATTGCATGGAAAGTCTTGGAGGATGAAGATCTAAAGATTGACGCGTTGGATAGGAGTGAACCTGAGCATTACATTTAAAATAAGTCTTAAAGGGCTCTGGAAAGTTTTCATGATCTTTTAACGTGCCAGTTCGATTGTATGCATGCTGCTTTTTAAAAGCCAATAAAATACGTTTCTTTGGATAATATACTTATCCAATTTAAGCATTTTTAACATGATACAATGAATTGATATGTTTTATTTTAGGAATGTAGTTCAGAATACATACAGCACAAATTCCATCCAAAAAAAATCACAAAGTATAACAGTAATCTCATACAAAATCTAAACATTTTTATTTAAAATTTGTGATTTAAAAAAAAAAATGTCCGTTATACTAGGGGGGTTGGCATTCCCTAATTCCAATTTGCTACAGTAAAAAGGCATTCAATTAATGTCATGAACACATGGGGACCTGGTCTTCAAGGATGTAGTGAAGTCTGCTGATAACAATTTGATTTACTCCTTTTATTGGCTTTTAAAAAGCAGCATGAATACAATTGAATGGCTACTTTGAAGTCATCCAGCTGCGCGATAAACGGGCTACCGTAAAGTGCAATGTAACTGCGCACAAACATTTAAAGTGGAGATGGCGTGACCGCAGTGGGTCACAGCAGTGAGGCAAACCAGGAAATGCCTTAAGCTGCATTCTACCAAAGATTCCAACAGGGGGCGCTGAAGAAGGTTGCAGAAGCTTTAGAGTCTTATCTATCTCAATACAAAATGAGTCAACTTCTTACTTGTTTTATTACCTCAGACAAAATTCTCATGACAACACTACGGTCTCAATCGCTAGTAAAAAATCTTCTTCAAGACAATATGATGTTAATTATGTAAATAATGGTCCAATTTAGAAGCACTATGTCCATTATTTATATACAGTCTATGCTGAGGACACTAATTGTTGAAGTTTTGGAACTTTATACATTATAATGTGCCAGACTTCTTCAATACTACCTGCAGTCTTTTCCTTCAAAGTCATGCTGTTGTAACAGGTGCAAAATGTGCCATGGCATTGTCTTGCTGAAATAAGCAAGGACATCCCTGTAAAAGATGTTGTCTGGACGGCATCATATGGTTTTTTCATCATTTGTGGTGCCTTCACAGCTGTGCAAGTTACCCATGATGCCATATGCCACAAATACTTTCAATTTCTCTTAGTTTACAATTGAGTGAATATCAAAAAAGATAAGCAGAGTATCGTATTCTGTTTTGTTTACATAGAATTCCAACTATTTATGAATAAGGGTTTTAGATGAGTCAGTAAAAAGGTTGATTGTTTAGGTACACTTGCTATACCATCATCTGTTATACCATCATCTGTCCGCTAGGTGGCGGTAATGCGACTGTACGTTGGTTTGCTAAACGCCAAAAAACTCAAAAAGAAGATGTTCCTCTTCAGCAGTCTGGTGCCTAACATGATTAGAAATCAATGCAGAGGTGTGGAGAAAGTGTGTTTGAGCGTCAACAGTGTTACTACTAGTGATGGGTAGATGAAGCCTCATGAAGCCTTGAACCTTTCCAGCCAACTGGTTCGAGAAAAGGTTCATATCTTGAGGCTTCATGTGCTCACAAACCCCCTGCTGGTCCAAATTGTCATTGACTTTTGAGCTGTTTGTGAGGCCTCTTGGTGCATGGGAATAATCACTGCCAACAGAAATGAAAACACCTTAATTTGATTTAGTGTGGATTTTATTTATCTGTTGTTTTGATTAATATGTGGGTAATGCTAATAGCAGTGTATTAGTAATTATTAATAATAATAATATATAATAATCATTATTATTTACTTTACCAGCATCATTTCAGTCAATGATAAAATAAATCCAATAGGACTTGAGGTGTTTGTTAAAAATGTTACAGTGTTTTCAAAGCACGGGGCAGAGATGGGACATCAATTGTGCTTGTGACTTTATTGATTGCAGTTTAAAAACAACAATTTCTCCACTGTGCTTGGACTCAGTCGGTTTCTATTTTGGAGACAACCTCTCCAGCTTTCGAAAAAACTCGTTCGCATGGGACTGAGGAGGCAGGGGTGCACAAGTCGAACCATTTCCTCAACCACCGAGGCTTCGAACGTCATCAATGACGTCACTCGCCCTAAACAACACAAACGTCGATACGCGCTCCACCAAAGACTTCCGGGATTTCTCGACACACGCTCCGAAGCATCGGCACGATCCGACCCATCACTAGTTACTAGCAGAGCCTCTGGATGTGAAGCTTCATCGGCCAGATTAGACTTTGTGCTTCACACTTGTTTTCTGAATGTTTTGCCTCTGACTCATCTCCTACAAAGCTATCGGAGTTAGCTTAGCATGCTAGCTGTAAACAGACCGCGTTTTTGACGGAGTTCTTGTGGAGAAAACGTTTCTGTCAGTGTGTGGAGATGTCCAAAGGTGAAATGCTGAGAGTCTTGGTGAAGCAGCGAATAACTGCGGCTGCTGAAGAGATATTCGGGCTGTTTGAAAGAACGATAACAGAGTACGAGGAGGAACTGAGTCGGTCAAAAGAGGAGAACAAGCGACAACAGAAACTACTGGACGCTGTTTACAACCCTCAGCTTCGGCTACACAGAGCAGGTTGGTCCACTTTATTTCCCTTTCTCTCTCTGTTTACTCTCAGTTCACATACTGACCTCTGATCTGACCAACAATACGACCGGAGAGCGGCTTTATTCGGACCTTTACGGCAACAGCAGGCAGTTGAAATGTTGAAATGTTTGTGCCTTTATTTCGCTTCTTTTCTCACATTTCACTAACTATAAAAGTAAAGCACTTCTCGGACTGTTTATTGACTTTAACCAGGTATCACAATCATTACTGAACTGTTTGTTTCGTATTTTAAATTTAGCAGATACGAGATGCTTATTGTGTCATTGTTGATGAGATTGTAGTGGCACTTGAGGGAATCTGAAGTTGTTTTGAACTCGTTGTGGTGCCAGAAATGAGATCTTGCAAAAGGTTTGCTGTCCCTAAATGCTTTCTATTTCCGTGGGTGATCAGCTGTGCAGGTGACGTCACAACAAACAAACAAACACACACACACACACACACACACACACACACACACACACACACACACACACACACACACACACACTATTACACGTGAAAATTGGCTACAACAGAGATAACACCTAAGAAAAAGAGTTGGCTTCTTTGCTGTATGTTTTAGTCAGCATAGTTGTTAGTGTACATCTTTACATGGAACCCATTAAACAGATAAAGCAATTATTATTCAATTTAAGATTGCAATTTTGGTGTGTTTGTATCAACCATATTGGGGTAGGCGTACACCCCATTTGCATACAGTTTAATTTGTGTTTCAATGTCTCCTGCAGATGTCCAGCAGCTGTTGGTACATAAAGAAGAAATTCCCTCTGAGCAGCAGGACTGGAGCTCCAGTCTGGACCAGAAGGACCCAGAGCCCCCACAAATTAAAGAGGAACAACAAAAGGATCTCTGGATCAAACAGGAGGGAGAGCAGCTTGCAGAGCTGGAGGAGGCTGATTTCACCAAGTTCTCCTTCACTCCTGTCCCTGCCCCTGAGCCCTCACAGCTTCATCAAATTGAACAGATGAAAACAGAAGCTGATGGAGAGGACTGTGGAGGACCAGAACCAGCCGGGAACTTGGATCCAGATTCACATTTACAACCAGATGCTGAAGACAGGTCTGGAGACTCTTCTGAACCTGAGACTGATGACAGCGGTGATTGGATAGAGAGCAGAGATTCCCAGTCAGGTTTAAAATCTTTGAAAACTGTTGACATTCCTAATAGAACTGATGAGAAAGCATTCAGCTGCTCAATGTGTGAGAAAAGATTTGCCAAGAAGACACAGCTGACGACACACATAAGATGTCATACTGGAGAGAAACCTTACAGCTGCTCAGTGTGTAGTAAAAGTTTCACTGTAAGCGGAAACCTGGTGAGACACATGAGAATCCACACAGGAGAGAAACCTTACAGCTGCTCAGTGTGTAGTAAAGGTTTCACTGTACGTGGAAACCGGGAGATACACATGAGAATCCACACAGGAGAGAAACCTTTCAGCTGCTCAGTGTGTAGTAAAGGTTTCACTGTACGTGGAAACCGGGAGATACACATGAGAATCCACACAGGAGAGAAACCTTTCAGCTGCTCAGTGTGTAGTAAAAGTTTCACTGTAAGCGTAGCCCTGGTGAGACACATGAGAATCCACACAGGAGAGAAACCTTACAGCTGCTCAGTGTGTAGTAAAGGTTTCACTGAAAGAGGAAACCTGGAGAAACACATGAGAATCCACACAGGAGAGAAACCTTACAGCTGCTCAGTGTGTGGTAAAGGTTTCACTGAAAGAGGAAACCGGGAGATACACATGAGAATCCACACAGGAGAGAAACCCTTCAGCTGCTCAGTGTGTGGTAAAAGTTTTGTGCACAAATGGAGTCATAAGATTCACATGAAGACTCATACAGGACAGAAACCCTTCAGTTGTTCATTGAACACATGAAAACACATGAAAAATCACACAGAGGAAATCTACCCAGGTTGGGCGTTCGTTACAAAAGATTTCTGCTGCATCAACAGAGAAAACAACATAAATGTGCTAGTCGTCAGTCATCAGAGCTTCATCATACTAAACAAAAAAAAAAACAGGGAAAAGAGAGCAAACCGGTATATTGCTGAACTCCACTGGGCAACTTTCATCGCTGTTCACTCACCTCTTTAACCTTTCCTTGAGGTTGGGGAGCATCCCTTATATATGAAAAACATACTACGTCACATGATGACTCATACAGGAGAGAAACCTTTCAATTGCTCAGTGTGTAGCAAAAGATTTATACGGAAGGCTGTTGCTGTCAGTCCTCACAGCTTTATTAAGGTCAAAATGTGAACAGAGAGTCCAGCCAAAACTACTTATCTTAAATGATCATCAGGTTTAATTACACGAAGACTACTTTTACAACTTTTTGATATGATGACATTGGCCTAAATTACAATAAAAGACCTAGCCTCTGTCTCCCTAACTTGCTGTTTTATTTTCTGTTCATGCCAGTGTGCCTCATTAATGTTTATACACAGACTTGTTCAAGGTTATAAAAGGGTTCAGGTGAATATGCTTTATGTCAGTAAGTCATTATTTTAAAGTTTTTGTGCCCATCAAACAAGTCACTCATATACCAGTTTTTTTAGGTGTTCTTGTAAACCAACCTTACTTTAAAGCAACATTTATTTGCTCATTAACATTATTGTGTTCATTCTTTTATGATTATTTAGTCTCATAATACTTTGTGTGATACTTCTTCAGGGATAATTCATTATTTGCGATTAAAATTGTTATTAGTGTTTATTGTGTTTTTATTGTGTTCTTTTTTTATGTGCTATTAGATAAGAGAAAATAATCCAGTCATGATAGAGGAGTTGGCCGAAAGAGACCTATTCGGATTCAGAGGAATCAGCTGCTTAGTTTGTGGGAAATGTTTTAAACAAAAGATTCACCAGACAGGCACATGCCCAAAAAATATATAGATTTTTTTAACAGTTGTGGCGGTAAACCTGCTGGTTTTGATGAAAGTTTTAGCAGCAATAAAACTGGAGCACTAGAGTCTTGAAACTTTCTTGATCTTTTAACGTGCCAGTTCGATTGTATGCATGCTGCTTTTTAAAAGCCAATAAAATAAGTTTCTTTGGATAATATACTTATCCAATTTAAGCATTTTTAACATGATACAATGAATTGATATATTGCATTTTAGGAATGTAGTTCAGAATACATACAGCACAAATTCCATCCAAAAAAAAAGTCACAAAGTATAACAGTAATCTCATACAAAATTAAAACATTTTTATTCAAAATTTGTGATTAAAAGAAAATGTCCGTTATACTAGGGGGGTTGGCATTCCCTAATTCCAATTTGCTACAGTAAAAAGGCATTAAATTAATGTCATGAACACATGAGGACCTGGTTTTCAAGGATGTAGTCGAGTTTGCTGATAACAATTTGATTTACTTATTTTATTGGCTTTCAAAAAGCAGCATGAATACAATCAAACTGGCATTTTGGAAGATTTTAGCGTCCCATAATTCCAAATTAGTACAGTAAAGAGGCATGGATTTCATATCATGAACACATGGGGACCTGGTCTTCAAGGATGTAGTGAAGTCTGCTGATAACAATTTGATTTACTCCTTTTATTGGCTTTTAAAAAGCAGCATGAATACAATTGAATGGCTACTTTGAAGTCATCCAGCTGCGCGATAAACGGGCTACCGTAAAGTGCAATGTAACTGCGCACAAACATTTAAAGTGGAGATGGCGTGACCGCAGTGGGTCACAGCAGTGAGGCAAACCAGGAAATGCCTTAAGCTGCATTCTACCAAAGATTCCAACAGGGGGCGCTGAAGAAGGTTGCAGAAGCTTTAGAGTCTTATCTATCTCAATACAAAATGAGTCAACTTCTTACTTGTTTTATTACCTCAGACAAAATTCTCATGACAACACTACGGTCTCAATCGCTAGTAAAAAATCTTCTTCAAGACAATATGATGTTAATTATGTAAATAATGGTCCAATTTAGAAGCACTATGTCCATTATTTATATACAGTCTATGCTGAGGACACTAATTGTTGAAGTTTTGGAACTTTATACATTATAATGTGCCAGACTTCTTCAATACTACCTGCAGTCTTTTCCTTCAAAGTCATGCTGTTGTAACAGGTGCAAAATGTGCCATGGCATTGTCTTGCTGAAATAAGCAAGGACATCCCTGTAAAAGATGTTGTCTGGACGGCATCATATGGTTTTTTCATCATTTGTGGTGCCTTCACAGCTGTGCAAGTTACCCATGATGCCATATGCCACAAATACTTTCAATTTCTCTTAGTTTACAATTGAGTGAATATCAAAAAAGATAAGCAGAGTATCGTATTCTGTTTTGTTTACATAGAATTCCAACTATTTATGAATAAGGGTTTTAGATGAGTCAGTAAAAAGGTTGATTGTTTAGGTACACTTGCTATACCATCATCTGTTATACCATCATCTGTCCGCTAGGTGGCGGTAATGCGACTGTACGTTGGTTTGCTAAACGCCAAAAAACTCAAAAAGAAGATGTTCCTCTTCAGCAGTCTGGTGCCTAACATGATTAGAAATCAATGCAGAGGTGTGGAGAAAGTGTGTTTGAGCGTCAACAGTGTTACTACTAGTGATGGGTAGATGAAGCCTCATGAAGCCTTGAACCTTTCCAGCCAACTGGTTCGAGAAAAGGTTCATATCTTGAGGCTTCATGTGCTCACAAACCCCCTGCTGGTCCAAATTGTCATTGACTTTTGAGCTGTTTGTGAGGCCTCTTGGTGCATGGGAATAATCACTGCCAACAGAAATGAAAACACCTTAATTTGATTTAGTGTGGATTTTATTTATCTGTTGTTTTGATTAATATGTGGGTAATGCTAATAGCAGTGTATTAGTAATTATTAATAATAATAATATATAATAATCATTATTATTTACTTTACCAGCATCATTTCAGTCAATGATAAAATAAATCCAATAGGACTTGAGGTGTTTGTTAAAAATGTTACAGTGTTTTCAAAGCACGGGGCAGAGATGGGACATCAATTGTGCTTGTGACTTTATTGATTGCAGTTTAAAAACAACAATTTCTCCACTGTGCTTGGACTCAGTCGGTTTCTATTTTGGAGACAACCTCTCCAGCTTTCGAAAAAACTCGTTCGCATGGGACTGAGGAGGCAGGGGTGCACAAGTCGAACCATTTCCTCAACCACCGAGGCTTCGAACGTCATCAATGACGTCACTCGCCCTAAACAACACAAACGTCGATACGCGCTCCACCAAAGACTTCCGGGATTTCTCGACACACGCTCCGAAGCATCGGCACGATCCGACCCATCACTAGTTACTAGCAGAGCCTCTGGATGTGAAGCTTCATCGGCCAGATTAGACTTTGTGCTTCACACTTGTTTTCTGAATGTTTTGCCTCTGACTCATCTCCTACAAAGCTATCGGAGTTAGCTTAGCATGCTAGCTGTAAACAGACCGCGTTTTTAACTGAGTTCTTGTGGAGAAAACGTTTCTGTCAGTGTGTGGAGATGTCCAAAGGTGAAATGCTGAGAGTCTTGGTGAAGCAGCGAATAACTGCGGCTGCTGAAGAGATATTCGGGCTGTTTGAAAGAACGATAACAGAGTACGAGGAGGAACTGAGTCGGTCAAAAGAGGAGAACAAGCGACAACAGAAACTACTGGACGCTGTTTACAACCCTCAGCTTCGGCTACACAGAGCAGGTTGGTCCACTTTATTTCCCTTTCTCTCTCTGTTTACTCTCAGTTCACATACTGACCTCTGATCTGACCAACAATACGACCGGAGAGCGGCTTTATTCGGACCTTTACGGCAACAGCAGGCAGTTGAAATGTTGAAATGTTTGTGCCTTTATTTCGCTTCTTTTCTCACATTTCACTAACTATAAAAGTAAAGCACTTCTCGGACTGTTTATTGACTTTAACCAGGTATCACAATCATTACTGAACTGTTTGTTTCGTATTTTAAATTTAGCAGATACGAGATGCTTATTGTGTCATTGTTGATGAGATTGTAGTGGCACTTGAGGGAATCTGAAGTTGTTTTGAACTCGTTGTGGTGCCAGAAATGAGATCTTGCAAAAGGTTTGCTGTCCCTAAATGCTTTCTATTTCCGTGGGTGATCAGCTGTGCAGGTGACGTCACAACAAACAAACACGCACACACACACACACACACACACACACACACACACACACACACTATTACATGTGCAAATTGGCTACAACAGAGATAACACCTAAGAAAAAGAGTTGGCTTCTTTGCTGTATGTTTTAGTCAGCATAGTTGTTAGTGTACATCTTTACATGGAACACATTAAACAGATAAAGCAATTATTATTCTACTTAAGATTGCAATTTTGGTGTGTTTGTATCAACCATATTGGGGTAGGCGTACACCCCATTTGCATACAGTTTAATTTGTGTTTCAATGTCTCCTGCAGATGTCCAGCAGCTGTTGGTACATAAAGAAGAAATTCCCTCTGAGCAGCAGGACTGGAGCTCCAGTCTGGACCAGAAGGACCCAGAGCCCCCACAAATTAAAGAGGAACAACAAAAGGATCTCTGGATCAAACAGGAGGGAGAGCAGCTTGCAGAGCTGGAGGAGGCTGATATCACCAAGTTCTCCTTCACTCCTGTCCCTGCCCCTGAGCCCTCACAGCTTCATCAAATTGAACAGATGAAAACAGAAGCTGATGGAGAGGACTGTGGAGGACCAGAACCAGCCAGGAACTTGGATCCAGATTCACATTCACAACCAGATGCTGAAGACAGGTCTGGAGACTCTTCTGAACCTGAGACTGATGACAGCGGTGATTGGATAGAGAGCAGAGATTCCCAGTCAGGTTTAAAATCTTTGAAAACTGTTGACATTCCTAATAGAACTGATGAGAAAGCATTCAGCTGCTCAATGTGTGAGAAAAGATTTGCCAAGAAGACACAGCTGACGACACACATAAGATGTCATACTGGAGAGAAACCTTACAGCTGCTCAGTGTGTAGTAAAAGTTTCACTGTAAGCGGAAACCTGGTGAGACACATGAGAATCCACACAGGAGAGAAACCTTACAGCTGCTCAGTGTGTGGTAAAGGTTTCACTGTACGTGGAAACCGGGAGATACACATGAGAATCCACACAGGAGAGAAACCTTTCAGCTGCTCAGTGTGTAGTAAAAGTTTCGCTGTAAGCGTAGCCCTGGTGAGACACATGAGAATCCACACAGGAGAGAAACCTTACAGCTGCTCGGTGTGTAGTAAAGGTTTCACTGAAAGAGGAAACCTGGAGAAACACATGAGAATCCACACAGGAGAGAAACCCTTCAGCTGCTCAGTGTGTGGTAAAGGTTTCACTGAAAGAGGGAACCGGGAGATACACATGAGAATCCACACAGGAGAGAAACCCTTCAGCTGCTCAGTGTGTGGTAAAAGTTTTGTGCACAAATGTAATCATAAGATTCACATGAAGACTCATACAGGACAGAAACCCTTCAGTTGTTCATTGAACACATGAAAACACATGAAAAATCACACAGAGGAAATCTACCCAGGTTGGGCATTCGTTAAAAAAAGATTTCTGCTGCATCAACAGAGAAAACAACATAAATGTGCTAGTCGTCAGTCCTCAGAGCTTCATCATACTAAACAAAAAAAAAAACAGGGAAAAGAGAGCAAACCGGTATATTGCTGAACTCCACTGGGCAACTTTCATCGCTGTTCACTCACCTCTTTAACCTTTCCTTGAGGTTGGGGAGCATCCCTTATCTATGAAAAACATACTACGTCACATGATGACTCATACAGGAGAGAAACCTTTCAATTGCTCAGTGTGTAGCAAAAGATTTATACGGAAGGCTGTTGCTGTCAGTCCTCACAGCTTTATTAAGGTCAAAATGTGAACAGAGAGTCCAGCCAAAACTACTTATCTTAAATGAGCATCAGTTTTAATTACACGAAGACTACTTTTACAACTTTTTGATATGATGACATCGGCCTAAATTACAATAAAAGACCTAGCCTCTGTCTCCCTAACTTGCTGTTTTATTTTTTGTTCATGCCAGTGTGCCTCATTAATGTTTATACACAGACTTGTGCAAGGTTATAAAAGGGTTCAGGTGAATATGCTTTATGTCAGTAAGTCATTATTTTAAAGTTTTTGTGCCCATCAAACAAGTCACTCATATACCAGTTTTTTTTAGGTGTTCTTGTAAACCAAACCTTACTTTAAAGCAACATTTATTTGCACATTAACATTATTGTGTTCATTCTTTTATGATTATTTAGTCTCATAATACTTTGTGTGATACTTGTTCAGGGATAATTCATTATTTGCGATTAAAATTGTTATTAGTGTTTATTGTGTTTTTATTGTGTTCTTTTTTCATGTGCTATTAGATAAGAGAAAATAATCCAGTCGTGATAGAGGAGTTGGCCGAAAGAGACCTATTCGGATTCAGAGGAATCAGCTGCTCAGTTTGTGGGAAATGTTTTAAACAAAAGATTCACCAGACAGGCACATGCCCAAAAAATATATAGATTTTTTTAACAGTTGTGGCGGTAAACCTGCTGGTTTTGATGAAAGTTTTAGCAGCAATAAAACTGGAGCACTAGAGTCTTGAAACATTTCTGGCAAAAGTAAAACACCAGAGTAAGAATGTCTTTTTTAAAAACATTTAATATAATTTGTTTTCCCGAGGATATAACTTAAATTATTATTATTTATTTATCTATTTATTTATTTGCACAGTTGGAATTACATAAAATAATAAAGATAACAAATAGTGTAAAGTGCAGGGAGAGGCAGAAAACTCAGATGGGCTTATTTAAAGCCTCCACCTAAAATGTCACAGTTATAAGAAAGTAATACATTGATAATAGAAAAAAACATATGTATAACATCAACAACAATTTGTAATGACAAAAACAAAAATAATACAAAAACAAAAATATGAACATGATATAAAAGCATATTTGTGTCTGAAAAAGAATGTAATCAGCAGTTAAATGGGCTTTTAGACATATTTTGAAACATTTTATGAAAATGGAGTTCTTTGCCAGATGGGAAAAGGTATTCCATAATTTAACAACAAATTGCATGGAAAGTCTTGGAGGATGAAGATCTAAAGATTGACGCGTTGGATAGGAGTGAACCTGAGAATTACATTTAAAATAAGTCTTAAAGGGCTCTGGAAAGTTTTCATGATCTTTTAACGTGTCAGTTCGATTGTATGCATGCTGCTTTTTAAAAGCCAATAAAATAAGTTTCTTTGGATAATATACTTGTCCAATTTAAGCACTTTTAACATGATACAATGAATTGATATATTGCATTTTAGGAATGTAGTTCAGAAAACATACAGCACAAATTCCATCCAAAAAAAAGTCACAAAGTATAACAGTAATCTCATACAAAATCTAAACATTTTTATTTAAAATTTGTGATTAAAAAAAAAAAAATGTCCGTTATACTAGGGGGGTTGGCATTCCCTAATTCCAATTTGGTACAGTAAAAAGGCATTCAATTAATGTCATGAAGACATGAGGACCTGGTTTTCAAGGATGTAGTGAAGTCTGCTGATAACAATTTGATTTACTTATTTTATTGGCTTTCAAAAAGCAGCATGAATACAATCAAACTGGCATTTTGGAAGATTTTAGCGTCCCATAATTCCAAATTAGTACAGTAAAGAGGCATGGATTTCATATCATGAACCCATGGGGACCTGGTCTTCAAGGATGTAGTGAAGTCTGCTGATAACAATTTGATTTACTCCTTTTATTGGCTTTTAAAAAGCAGCATGAATACAATTGAATGGCTACTTTGAAGTCATCCAGCTGCGCGATAAACGGGCTACCGTAAAGTGCAATGTAACTGCGCACAAACATTTAAAGTGGAGATGGCGTGACCGCAGTGGGTCACAGCAGTGAGGCAAACCAGGAAATGCCTTAAGCTGCATTCTACCAAAGATTCCAACAGGGGGCGCTGAAGAAGGTTGCAGAAGCTTTAGAGTCTTATCTATCTCAATACAAAATGAGTCAACTTCTTACTTGTTTTATTACCTCAGACAAAATTCTCATGACAACACTATTGGTCTCAATCGCTAGTAAAAAATCTTCTTCAAGACAATATGATGTTAATTATGTAAATAATGGTCCAATTTAGAAGCACTATGTCCATTATTTATATACAGTCTATGCTGAGGACACTAATTGTTGAAGTTTTGGAACGGAACATATTTATTTAATTTCTTGCTTAATCTATGACTTAAATTGCTCAACAGTCAGTGATCTACAGGTTTCGTATTTTGCGCTTTATAATGTGCCACACTTCTTCAATACTACCTGCAGTCTTTTCCTTCAAAGTCATGCTGTTGTAACAGGTGCAAAATGTGCCATGGCATTGTCTTGCTGAAATAAGCAAGGACATCCCTGTAAAAGATGTTGTCTGGACGGCATCATATGTTTTTTTCAGCATTTGTGGTGCCTTCACAGCTGTGCAAGTTACCCATGATGCCATATGCCACAAATACTTTCAATTTCTCTTAGTTTACAATTGAGTGAATATCAAAAATGATAAGCAGAGTATCGTATTCTGTTTTGTTTACATAGAAATCCAACTATTTATGAATAAGGGTTTTAGATGAGTTAGTAAAAAGGTTGATTGTTTAGGTACACTTGCTATACCATCATCTGTTATACCATCATCTGTCCGCTAGGTGGCGGTAATGCGACTGTACGTTGGTTTGCTAAACGCCAAAAAACTCTTAAAGACGATGTTCCTCTTCAGCAGTCTGGTGCCTAACATGATTAGAAATCAATGCAGAGGTGTTGAGAAAGTGTGTTTGAGTGTCAACAGTGTTACTACTAGTGATGGGTAGATGAAGCCTCATGAAGCCTTGAACCTTTCCAGCCAACTGGTTAGAGAAAAGGTTCATATCTTGAGGCTTCATGTGCTCACAAACCCCCTGCTGGTCCAAATTGTCATTGACCTTTGAGCTGTTTGTGAGGCCTCTTGGTGCATGGGAATAATCACTGCCAACAGAAATGAAAACACCTTAATTTGATTTAGTGTGGATTTTATTTATCTGTTGTTTTGATTAATATGTGGGTAATGCTAATAGCAGTGTATTAGTAATTATTAATAATAATATATAATAATCATTATTATTTACTTTACCAGCATCATTTCAGTCAATGATAAAATAAATCCAATAGGACTTGAGGTGTTTGTTAAAAATGTTACAGTGTTTTCAAAGCACGGGGCAGAGATGGGACATCAATTGTGCTTGTGACTTTATTGATTGCAGTTTAAAAACAACAATTTCTCCACTGTGCTTGGACTCAGTCGGTTTCTATTTTGGAGACAACCTCTCCAGCTTTCGAAAAAACTCGTTCGCATGGGACTGAGGAGGCAGGGGTGCACAAGTCGAACCATTTCCTCAACCACCGAGGCTTCGAACGTCATCAATGACGTCACTCGCCCTAAACAACACAAACGTCGATACGCGCTCCACCAAAGACTTCCGGGATTTCTCGACACACGCTCCGAAGCATCGGCACGATCCGACCCATCACTAGTTACTAGCAGAGCCTCTGGATGTGAAGCTTCATCGGCCAGATTAGACTTTGTGCTTCACACTTGTTTTCTGAATGTTTTGCCTCTGACTCATCTCCTACAAAGCTATCGGAGTTAGCTTAGCATGCTAGCTGTAAACAGACCGCGTTTTTGACGGAGTTCTTGTGGAGAAAACGTTTCTGTCAGTGTGTGGAGATGTCCAAAGGTGAAATGCTGAGAGTCTTGGTGAAGCAGCGAATAACTGCGGCTGCTGAAGAGATATTCGGGCTGTTTGAAAGAACGATAACAGAGTACGAGGAGGAACTGAGTCGGTCAAAAGAGGAGAACAAGCGACAACAGAAACTACTGGACGCTGTTTACAACCCTCAGCTTCGGCTACACAGAGCAGGTTGGTCCACTTTATTTCCCTTTCTCTCTCTGTTTACTCTCAGTTCACATACTGACCTCTGATCTGACCAACAATACGACCGGAGAGCGGCTTTATTCGGACCTTTACGGCAACAGCAGGCAGTTGAAATGTTGAAATGTTTGTGCCTTTATTTCGCTTCTTTTCTCACATTTCACTAACTATAAAAGTAAAGCACTTCTCGGACTGTTTATTGACTTTAACCAGGTATCACAATCATTACTGAACTGTTTGTTTCGTATTTTAAATTTAGCAGATACGAGATGCTTATTGTGTCATTGTTGATGAGATTGTAGTGGCACTTGAGGGAATCTGAAGTTGTTTTGAACTCGTTGTGGTGCCAGAAATGAGATCTTGCAAAAGGTTTGCTGTCCCTAAATGCTTTCTATTTCCGTGGGTGATCAGCTGTGCAGGTGACGTCACAACAAACAAACACACACACACACACACACACACACACACACACACACACACACACACTATTACATGTGCAAATTGGCTACAACAGAGATAACACCTAAGAAAAAGAGTTGGCTTCTTTGCTGTATGTTTTAGTCAGCATAGTTGTTAGTGTACATCTTTACATGGAACACATTAAACAGATAAAGCAATTATTATTCTACTTAAGATTGTAATTTTGGTGTGTTTGTATCAACCATATTGGGGTAGATGTACACCCCATTTGCATACAGTTTAATTTGTGTTTCAATGTCTCCTGCAGATGTCCAGCAGCTGTTGGTACATAAAGAAGAAATTCCCTCTGAGCAGCAGGACTGGAGCTCCAGTCTGGACCAGAAGGACCCAGAGCCCCCACAAATTAAAGAGGAACAACAAAAGGATCTCTGGATCAAACAGGAGGGAGAGCAGCTTGCAGAGCTGGAGGAGGCTGATTTCACCAAGTTCTCCTTCACTCCTGTCCCTGCCCCTGAGCCCTCACAGCTTCATCAAATTGAACAGATGAAAACAGAAGCTGATGGAGAGGACTGTGGAGGACCAGAACAAGCCGGGAACTTGGATCCAGATTCACATTTACAACCAGATGCTGAAGACAGGTCTGGAGACTCTTCTGAACCTGAGACTGATGACAGCGGTGATTGGATAGAGAGCAGAGATTCCCAGTCAGGTTTAAAATCTTTGAAAACTGTTGACATTCCTAATAGAACTGATGAGAAAGCATTCAGCTGCTCAATGTGTGAGAAAAGATTTGCCAAGAAGACATATCTGACGAGACACATAAGATGTCATACTGGAGAGAAACCTTACAGCTGCTCAGTGTGTGGTAAAGGTTTCACTGTACGTGGAAACCGGGAGATGCACATGAGAAACCACACAGGAGAGAAACCTTTCAACTGCTCAGTGTGTAGTAAAGGTTTCAATGGAAGAGGAGACCTGGAGAAACACATGAGAATCCACACAGGAGAGAAACCTTTCAGCTGCTCAGTGTGTGGTAAAGTTTTCACTGAAAGAGGACACCTGGAGAGACACATGAGAATCCACACAGGAGAGAAACCTTTCAGCTGCTCAGTGTGTGGTAAAGTTTTCACTGAAAGAGGAAACCGGGAGATGCACATGAGAAACCACACAGGAGAGAAACCTTTCAGCTGCTCAGTGTGTAGTAAAGGTTTCAATGGAAGAGGAGCCCTGGAGAGACACATGAGAATCCACACAGGAGAGAAACCTTTCAGCTGCTCAGTGTGTGGTAAAGGTTTCACTGAAAGAGGAAACCTGGAGAGACACATGAAAATCCACACAGGAGAGAAACCTTTCAGCTGCTCAGTGTGTGGTAAAGGTTTCACTGAAAGAGCAAACCTGGAGAGACACATGAGAAGCCAAACAGGAGAGAAACCCTTCAGCTGCTCAGTGTGTGGTAAAAGTTTTGTGCACAAATGTAATCATAAGATTCACATGAAGACTCATACAGGACAGAAACCCTTCAGTTGTTCATTGAACGCATGAAAACACATGAAAAATCACACAGAGGAAATCTACCCAGGTTGGGCGTTCGTTAAAAAAAGATTTCTGCTGCATCAACAGAGAAAACAACATAAATGTGCTAGTCGTCAGTCCTCAGAGCTTCATCATACTAAACAAAAACAAAAAAACAGGGAAAAGAGAGCAAACCGGTATATTGCTGAACTCCACTGGGCAACTTTAATCGCTATTCAAGCAACATTTATTTGCACATTAACATTATTGTGTTCATTCTTTTATGATTATTTAGTCTCATAATACTTTGTGTGATACTTGTTCAGGGATAATTCATTATTTGCGATTAAAATTGTTATTAGTGTTTATTGTGTTTTTATTGTGTTCTTTTTTTATGTGCTATTAGATAAGAGAAAATAATCCAGTCATGATAGAGGAGTTGGCCGATAGAGACCTATTCGGATTCAGAGGAATCAGCTGCTCAGTTTGTGGGAAATGTTTTAAACAAAAGATTCACCAGACAGGCACATGGCCAAAAAATATATAGATTTTTTTAACAGTTGTGGCGGTAAACCTGCTGGTTTTGATGAAAGTTTTAGCAGCAATAAAACTGGAGCACTAGAGTCTTGAAACATTTCTGGAAAAAGTAAAACACCAGAGTAAGAATGTCTTTTTTTAAAACATTTAATATAATTTGTTTTCCCAAGGATATAGCTTAAATTATTATTATTTAGAGGCAGAAAACTCAGATGGGCTTATTTAAAGCCTCCACCTAAAATGTCACAGTTATAAGAAAGTAATAAATTGATAATAGAAAAAAACACATGTATAACATCAACAACAATTTGTAATGACAAAAACAAAAATAATATAAAAACAAAAATATGAACATGATATAAAAGCATATTTGTGTCTGAAAAAGAATGTAATCAGCAGTTAAATGGGCTTTTAGACATATTTTGAAACATTTTATGAAAATGGAGTTCTTTGCCAGATGGGAAAAGGTATTCCATAATTTAACAACAAATTGCATGGAAAGTCTTGGAGGATGAAGATCTAAAGATTGACGCGTTGGATAGGAGTGAACCTGAGAATTACATTTAAAATAAGTCTTAAAGGGCTCTGGAAAGTTTTCATGATCTTTTAACGTGCCAGTTCGATTGTATGCATGCTGCTTTTTAAAAGCCAATAAAATATGTTTCTTTGGATAATATACTTATCCAATTTAAGCATTTTTAACATGATACAATGAATTGATATATTGCATTTTAGGAATGTAGTTCAGAAAACATACAGCACAAATTCCATCCAAAAAAAAGTCACAAAGTATAACAGTAATCTCATACAAAATCTAAACATTTTTATTTAAAATTTGTGATCAAAAAAAAAAAATGTCCGTTATACTAGGGGGGTTGGCATTCCCTAATTCCAATTTGGTACAGTAAAAAGGCATTCAATTAATGTCATGAACACATGGGGACCTGGTCTTCAAGGATGTAGTGAAGTCTGCTGATAACAATTTGATTTACTCCTTTTATTGGCTTTTAAAAAGCAGCATGAATACAATTGAATGGCTACTTTGAAGTCATCCAGCTGCGCGATAAACGGGCTACCGTAAAGTGCAATGTAACTGCGCACAAACATTTAAAGTGGAGATGGCGTGACCGCAGTGGGTCACAGCAGTGAGGCAAACCAGGAAATGCCTTAAGTTGCATTCTACCAAAGATTCCAACAGGGGGCGCTGAAGAAGGTTGCAGAAGCTTTAGAGTCTTATCTATCTCAATACAAAATGAGTCAACTTCTTACTTGTTTTATTACCTCAGACAAAATTCTCATGACAACACTATTGGTCTCAATCGCTAGTAAAAAATCTTCTTCAAGACAATATGATGTTAATTATGTAAAAAATGGTCCAAATTAGAAGCACTATGTCCATTATTTATATACAGTCTATGCTGAGGACACTAATTGTTGAAGTTTTGGAACTTTATACATTATAATGTGCCACACTTCTTCAATACTACCTGCAGTCTTTTCCTTCAAAGTCATGCTGTTGTAACAGGTGCAAAATGTGCCATGGTATTGTCTTGCTGAAATAAGCAAGGACATCTCTGTAAAAGATGTTGTCTGGACGGCATCATATGTTTTGTTCAGCATTTGTGGTGCCTTCACAGCTGTGCAAGTTACCCATGATGCCATATGCCACAAATACTTTCAATTTCTCTTAGTTTACAATTGAGTGAATATCAAAAAAGATAAGCAGAGTATCGTATTCTGTTTTGTTTACATAGAATTCCAACTATTTATGAATAAGGGTTTTAGATGAGTCAGTAAAAAGGTTGATTGTTTAGGTACACTTGCTATACCATCATCTGTTATACCATCATCTGTCCGCTAGGTGGCGGTAATGCGACTGTACGTTGGTTTGCTAAACGCCAAAAAACTCAAAAAGAAGATGTTCCTCTTCAGCAGTCTGGTGCCTAACATGATTAGAAATCAATGCAGAGGTGTTGAGAAAGTGTGTTTGAGCTCCAACAGTGTTACTAGCAGAGCCTCTGGATGTGAAGCTTCATCGGCCAGATTAGACTTTGTGCTTCACACTTGTTTTCTGAATGTTTTGCCTCTGACTCATCTCCTACAAAGCTATCGGAGTTAGCTTAGCATGCTAGCTGTAAACAGACAGTCAGAGTGACTGACGGAGAGCAAACCGCGTTTTTAACTGAGTTCTTGTGGAGAAAACGTTTCTGTCAGTGTGTGGAGATGTCCAAAGGTGAAATGCTGAGAGTCTTGGTGAAGCAGCGAATAACTGCGGCTGCTGAAGAGATATTCGGGCTGTTTGAAAGAACGATAACAGAGTACGAGGAGGAACTGAGTCGGTCAAAAGAGGAGAACAAGCGACAACAGAAACTACTGGACGCTGTTTACAACCCTCAGCTTCGGCTACACAGAGCAGGTTGGTCCACTTTATTTCCCTTTCTCTCTCTGTTTACTCTCAGTTCACATACTGACCTCTGATCTGACCAACAATACGACCGGAGAGCGGCTTTATTCGGACCTTTACGGCAACAGCAGGCAGTTGAAATGTTTGCATTGTTTGTGATTTTATTTCGCTTCTTTTCTCACATTTCACTAACTATAAAAGTAAAGCACTTCTCGGACTGTTTATTGACTTTAACCAGGTATCACAATCATTACTGAACTGTTTGTTTCGTATTTTAAATTTAGCAGATACGAGATGCTTATTGTGTCATTGTTGATGAGATTGTAGTGGCACTTGAGGGAATCTGAAGTTGTTTTGAACTCGTTGTGGTGCCAGAAATGAGATCTTGCAAAAGGTTTGCTGTCCCTAAATGCTTTCTATTTCCGTGGGTGATCAGCTGTGCAGGTGACGTCACAACAAACAAACACACACACACACACACACACACACACACACACACACACACACACACACACTCTCACACACACACACACACACACACACACACACACACACACACACACACACACACACTATTACACATGAAAATGGCCTACAACAGAGATAACACCTAAGAAAAAGAGTTGGCTTCTTTGCTGTATGTTTTAGTCAGCATAGTTGTTAGTGTATATCTTTACATGGAACCCATTAAACAGATAAAGCAAATATTATTCTACTTAAGATTGCAATTTTGGTTTGTTTGTATCAACCTCCATCTATTCTACTCCATCTTTACAAACCTCCTGGTCCCTCCAACTCCCCCTCCTACCTCCTCCCTCCTACCAACCCACTTTGTCAACCATTTCCTGAAAAAGATTGAGGACATACGCTCGTCATTTACCCATCCAGTCTCACAACCTGCCTCTCCTCCCTCCCCATCAGTGTCTCCCTCCCTCTCAGCATTCACTCCACTGTCTCCTCCTCAAGTGCTCAGCCTTGTAACCTCTGCCCGTCCTACCACTTGTCAGCTGGATCCTATTCCCTCCCACCTGTTTCAGTCTATTGCTCCGGATCTCCTCCCGTTCCTCTCCCATCTTGTCAACACTTCCTTGACTACTGGCTGCTTTCCTAACTCTCTGAAGGAAGCAAGGGTGAATCCTCTCCTAAAGAGATCCACCCTCGACCCATCCTTAGTGGACAATTACAGACCCGTCTCTCTCCTGCCGTTCCTCTCCAAAACTCTGGAACGGGCTATCTTCAATCAGCTGTCCTCCTATCTGCATGGGAACAACCTCCTTGACCCTCACCAGTCTGGTTTCAAGAAGGGCCACTCAACAGAGACTGCCCTTCTCGCTGTGACTGAACAGCTTCACAAGGCGAAGGCGGCCTCTCTCTCATCTGTTGTGGTTCTACTGGACCTTTCTGCAGCTTTTGACACTGTGGATCACCAGATCCTCATCTCCACCCTTCACCACCTTGGAGTATCTGGCTCTGCCCTCTCTCTGCTCAAATCCTATCTCAAGTACCGCACCTTCCGTGTAACTTGGAGGGGTTCTGTTTCAGAACCCTGTCTACTCACCACCGGGGTCCCTCAAGGCTCGGTCCTTGGTCCGCTCCTCTTCTCGATTTACACCAACTCCCTTGGCTCCCTCATCCACTCGCATGGCTTCTCCTATCATAGCTATGCCGACGACACCCAGCTAATCTTCTCATTTCCCCAGTCTGAAACACGTGCAGCAGCACGTATCTCTGCATGTCTGGCCGACATCTCCCAGTGGATGTCCTCGCACCACCTCAAACTCAACCTGGGAAAGACTGAGCTACTTTACCTCCCAGGGAAGGGCTCTCCCACCACTGACTTCCACATCACTGTCCAGGACACAGTGGTTGCCTCCACAGAAACCGCCAAAAACCTTGGCGTAACTCTTGACAACCAACTGTCCCTCTCAACAAACATCACCGCCACTACCAGATCTTGCAGATTCTTGCTGCATAACATCAGGAGAATCCGCCCGTTTCTCACCCAGAAGGCAGCTCAGGTCCTGGTCCAGGCACTGGTCATCTCACGCCTGGACTACTGCAACTCCCTCATGGCAGGTCTGCCTGCCAAAGCTATCCGACCTCTACAACTCATCCAGAATGCAGCTGCTCGATTGGTCTTCAATCTTCCCAAATTTTCACACACAACACCCCTCCTCCGCTCCCTCCACTGGCTACCAGTGGCTGCGCGGATACGCTTCAAGACTCTAGCTCTGGCGTACTCTGCTGCTAACGGTTCAGGTCCTACTTACATCCAGGACCTTGTCAAACTCTACACCCCTGCCCGTCCTCTCCGCTCTGCATCAGCCAAACAGCTGGCGACTCCCACCTTGCGTGGGTCAACTCGCCTCAAAACCACTTCCAGACTTTTCTCTGTCTTGGCTCCCAAATGGTGGAACGAGCTCCCCACCGACATCAGGACCTCAGACAGCCTGTACATCTTCCGCCGCAGGCTGAAGACCTATCTCTTCCAACAATACCTCGGTTAAGTCATGGTCACCTAACAGATATATATACTTAAAAAAAAAAAAAAAAAAAAAAAAAATCTTATTCTTTTCTCTTCTTTTCTTCTTTAACATATAGCACTCCTGTAGCAATGACAGTTAGCTCTTAAAGTTATGTACTTACTCGATTCCTGTGGTCTATGTCTAGTACCATCAGGTTGAATGCACTTATTGTAAGTCGCTTTGGACAAAAGCGTCAGCTAAATGACATGTAATGTAATGTAATGTAACCATATTGGGGTAGGCGTACACCCCATTTGCATACAGTTTAATTTGTGTTTCAATGTCTCCTGCAGATGTCCAGCAGCTGTTGGTACATAAAGAAGAAATTCCCTCTGAGCAGCAGGACTGGAGCTCCAGTCTGGACCAGAAGGACCCAGAGCTGGAGGAGGCTGATTTCACCAAGTTCTCCTTCACTCCTGTCCCTGCCCCTGAGCCCTCACAGCTTCATCAAATTGAACAGATGAAAACAGAAGCTGATGGAGAGGACTGTGGAGGACCAGAACCAGCCAGGAACTTGGATCCAGATTCACATTTACAACCAGATGCTGAAGACAGGTCTGGAGACTCTTCTGAATCTGAGACTGATGACAGCGGTGATTGGATAGAGAGCAGAGATTCCCAGTCAGGTTTAAAATCTTTGAAAACTGTTGACATTCCTAATAGAACTGATGAGAAAGCATTCAGCTGCTCAATGTGTGAGAAAAGATTTGCCAAGAAGACAAATCTGACGAGACACATAAGATATCATACTGGAGAGAAACCTTTCAGCTGCTCCATTTGTGATAAAAGATTTGTGCGAAAAACACAGCTGAACCATCACATGATGACTCACACAAAAGAGAAACCTTTCAGCTGCTCCATTTGTGATAAAAGATTTGTGCGAAAATCACAGCTGAACCCTCACATGATGACTCACACAAAAGAGAAACCTTTCCGCTGCTCATTGTGTAGTAAAGGTTTCACTGGAAGCGGAGACCTGGTGAGACACATGAGAATCCACACAGGAGAGAAACCTTACAGCTGCTCAGTGTGTAGTAAAAGTTTCACTGAAAGAGGAAACCGGGAGATACACATGAGAATCCACACAGGAGAGAAACCTTTCAGCTGCTCAGTGTGTAGTAAAGGTTTCACTGGAAGCGGAGACCTGGTGAGACACATGAGAATCCACACAGGAGAGAAACCTTTCAGCTGCTCAGTGTGTAGTAAAGGTTTCACTGAAAGAGGAAACCTGGAGAGACACATGAGAAGCCACACAGGAGAGAAACCCTTCAGCTGCTCAATGTGTGGTAAAAGTTTTGTGCACAAATGGAATCATAAGATTCACATGAAGACTCATACAGGACAGAAACCCTTCAGTTGTTCATTGATCACATGAAAACACATGAAAAATCACACAGAGGAAATCTACCCAGGTTGGGCGTTCCTTACAAAAGATTTCTGCTGCATCAACAGAGAAAACAACATAAATGTGCTAGTCGTCAGTCCTCAGAGCTTCATCATACTAAACAAAAAAAAAAAAAACAGGGAAAAGAGAGCAAACCGGTATATTGCTGAACTCCACTGGGCAACTTTCATCGCTGTTCAAGCAACATTTATTTGCACATTAACATTATTGTGTTCATTCTTTTATGATTATTTAGTCTCATAATACTTTGTGTGATACTTGTTCAGGGATAATTCATTATTTGCGATTAAAATTGTTATTAGTGTTTATTGTGTTTTTATTGTGTTCTTTTTTTATGTGCTATTACATAAGAGAAAATAATCCAGTCGTGATAGAGGAGTTGGCCGAAAGAGACCTATTCGGATTCAGAGGAATCAGCTGCTCAGTTTGTGGGAAATGTTTTAAACAAAAGATTCACCAGACAGGCACATGGCCAAAAAATATATAGATTTTTTTAACAGTTGTGGCGGTAAACCTGCTGGTTTTGATGAAAGTTTTAGCAGCAATAAAACTGGAGCACTAGAGTCTTGAAACATTTCTGGAAAAAGTAAAACACCAGAGTAAGAATGTCTTTTTTTAAAACATTTAATATAATTTGTTTTCCCAAGGATATAGCTTAAATGATTATTATTTAGAGGCAGAAAACTCAGATGGGCTTATTTAAAGCCTCCACCTAAAATGTCACAGTTATAAGAAAGTAATAAATTGATAATAGAAAAAAACATATGTATAACATCAACAACAATTTGTAATGACAAAAACAAAAATAATATAAAAACAAAAATATGAACATGATATAAAAGCATATTTGTGTCTGAAAAAGAATGTAATCAGCAGTTAAATGGGCTTTTAGACATATTTTGAAACATTTTATGAAAATGGAGTTCTTTGCCAGATGGGAAAAGGTATTCCATAATTTAACAACAAATTGCATGGAAAGTCTTGGAGGATGAAGATCTAAAGATTGACGCGTTGGATAGGAGTGAACCTGAGAATTACATTTAAAATAAGTCTTAAAGGGCTCTGGAAAGTTTTCATGATCTTTTAACGTGCCAGTTTGATTGTATGCATGCTGCTTTTTAAAAGCCAATAAAATATGTTTCTTTGGATAATATACTTATCCAATTTAAGCATTTTTAACATGATACAATGAATTGATATATTGCATTTTAGGAATGTAGTTCAGAAAACATACAGCACAAATTCCATCCAAAAAAAAGTCACAAAGTATAACAGTAATCTCATACAAAATCTAAACATTTTTATTTAAAATTTGTGATTAAAAAAAAAAAAAATGTCCGTTATACTAGGGGGGTTGGCATTCCCTAATTCCAATTTGGTACAGTAAAAAGGCATTCAATTAATGTCATGAAGACATGAGGACCTGGTTTTCAAGGATGTAGTCGAGTTTGCTGATAACAATTTGATTTACTTATTTTATTGGCTTTCAAAAAGCAGCATGAATACAATCAAACTGCCATTTTGGAAGATTTTAGCGTCCCATAATTCCAAATTAGTACAGTAAAGAGGCATGGATTTCATATCATGAACCCATGGGGACCTGGCCTTCAAGGATGTAGTGAAGTCTGCTGATAACAATTTGATTTACTCCTTTTATTGGCTTTTAAAAAGCAGCATGAATACAATTGAATGGCTACTTTGAAGTCATCCAGCTGCGCGATAAACGGGCTACCGTAAAGTGCAATGTAACTGCGCACAAACATTTAAAGTGGAGATGGCGTGACCGCAGTGGGTCACAGCAGTGAGGCAAACCAGGAAATGCCTTAAGCTGCATTCTACCAAAGATTCCAACAGGGGGCGCTGAAGAAGGTTGCAGAAGCTTTAGAGTCTTATCTATCTCAATACAAAATGAGTCAACTTCTTACTTGTTTTATTACCTCAGACAAAATTCTCATGACAACACTATTGGTCTCAATCGCTAGTAAAAAAATCTTCTTCAAGACAATATGATGTTAATTATGTAAATAATGGTCCAATTTAGAAGCACTATGTCCATTATTTATATACAGTCTATGCTGAGGACACTAATTGTTGAAGTTTTGGAACGGAACATATTTATTTAATTTCTTGCTTAATCTATGACTTAAATTGCTCAACAGTCAGTGATCTGCAGGTTTCGTATTTTGCGCTTTATAATGTGCCACACTTCTTCAATACTACCTGCAGTCTTTTCCTTCAAAGTCATGCTGTTGTAACAGGTGCAAAATGTGCCATGGCATTGTCTTGCTGAAATAAGCAAGGACATCCCTGTAAAAGATGTTGTCTGGACGGCATCATATGTTTTTTTCAGCATTTGTGGTGCCTTCACAGCTGTGCAAGTTACCCATGATGCCATATGCCACAAATACTTTCAATTTCTCTTAGTTTACAATTGAGTGAATATCAAAAATGATAAGCAGAGTATCGTATTCTGTTTTGTTTACATAGAATTCCAACTATTTATGAATAAGGGTTTTAGATGAGTCAGTAAAAAGGTTGATTGTTTAGGTACACTTGCTATACCATCATCTGTTATACCATCATCTGTCCGCTAGGTGGCGGTAATGCGACTGTACGTTGGTTTGCTAAACGCCAAAAAACTCAAAAAGAAGATGTTCCTCTTCAGCAGTCTGGTGCCTAACATGATTAGAAATCAATGCAGAGGTGTTGAGAAAGTGTGTTTGAGCGTCAACAGTGTTACTACTAGTGATGGGTAGATGAAGCCTCATGAAGCCTTGAACCTTTCCAGCCAACTGGTTCGAGAAAAGGTTCATATCTTGAGGCTTCATGTGCTCACAAACCCCCTGCTGGTCCAAATTGTCATTGACCTTTGAGCTGTTTGTGAGGCCTCTTGGTGCATGGGAATAATCACTGCCAACAGAAATGAAAACACCTTAATTTGATTTAGTGTGGATTTTATTTATCTGTTGTTTTGATTAATATGTGGGTAATGCTAATAGCAGTGTATTAGTAATTATTAATAATAACATATAATAATCATTATTATTTACTTTACCAGCATCATTTCAGTCAATGATAAAATAAATCCAATAGGACTTGAGGTGTTTGTTAAAAATGTTACAGTGTTTTCAAAGCACGGGGCAGAGATGGGACATCAATTGTGCTTGTGACTTTATTGATTGCAGTTTAAAAACAACAATTTCTCCACTGTGCTTGGACTCAGTCGGTTTCTATTTTGGAGACAACCTCTCCAGCTTTCGAAAAAACTCGTTCGCATGGGACTGAGGAGGCAGGGGTGCACAAGTCGAACCATTTCCTCAACCACCGAGGCTTCGAACGTCATCAATGACGTCACTCGCCCTAAACAACACAAACGTCGATACGCGCTCCACCAAAGACTTCCGGGATTTCTCGACACACGCTCCGAAGCATCGGCACGATCCGACCCATCACTAGTTACTAGCAGAGCCTCTGGATGTGAAGCTTCATCGGCCAGATTAGACTTTGTGCTTCACACTTGTTTTCTGAATGTTTTGCCTCTGACTCATCTCCTACAAAGCTATCGGAGTTAGCTTAGCATGCTAGCTGTAAACAGACAGTCAGAGTGACTGACGGAGAGCAAACCGCGTTTTTAACTGAGTTCTTGTGGAGAAAACGTTTCTGTCAGTGTGTGGAGATGTCCAAAGGTGAAATGCTGAGAGTCTTGGTGAAGCAGCGAATAACTGCGGCTGCTGAAGAGATATTCGGGCTGTTTGAAAGAACGATAACAGAGTACGAGGAGGAACTGAGTCGGTCAAAAGAGGAGAACAAGCGACAACAGAAACTACTGGACGCTGTTTACAACCCTCAGCTTCGGCTACACAGAGCAGGTTGGTCCACTTTATTTCCCTTTCTCTCTCTGTTTACTCTCAGTTCACATACTGACCTCTGATCTGACCAACAATACGACCGGAGAGCGGCTTTATTCGGACCTTTACGGCAACAGCAGGCAGTTGAAATGTTGAAATGTTTGTGCCTTTATTTCGCTTCTTTTCTCACATTTCACTAACTATAAAAGTAAAGCACTTCTCGGACTGTTTATTGACTTTAACCAAGTATCACAATCATTACTGAACTGTTTGTTTCGTATTTTAAATTTAGCAGATACGAGATGCTTATTGTGTCATTGTTGATGAGATTGTAGTGGCACTTGAGGGAATCTGAAGTTGTTTTGAACTCGTTGTGGTGCCAGAAATGAGATCTTGCAAAAGGTTTGCTGTCCCTAAATGCTTTCTATTTCCGTGGGTGATCAGCTGTGCAGGTGACGTCACAACAAACAAACACACACACACACACACACACACACACACACACACACACACACACACACACACACACACACAGACTATTACACGTGAAAATTGGCTACAACAGAGATAACACCTAAGAAAAAGAGTTGGCTTCTTTGCTGTATGTTTTAGTCAGCATAGTTGTTAGTGTACATCTTTACATGGAACACATTAAACAGATAAAGCAATTATTATTCAATTTAAGATTGTAATTTTGGTGTGTTTGTATCAACCATATTGGGGTAGGCGTACACCCCATTTGCATACAGTTTAATTTGTGTTTCAATGTCTCCTGCAGATGTCCAGCAGCTGTTGGTACATAAAGAAGAAATTCCCTCTGAGCAGCAGGACTGGAGCTCCAGTCTGGACCAGAAGGACCCAGAGCCCCCACAAATTAAAGAGGAACAACAAAAGGATCTCTGGATCAAACAGGAGGGAGAGCAGCTTGCAGAGCTGGAGGAGGCTGATTTCACCAAGTTCTCCTTCACTCCTGTCCCTGCCCCTGAGCCCTCACAGCTTCATCAAATTGAACAGATGAAAACAGAAGCTGATGGAGAGGACTGTGGAGGACCAGAACCAGCCGGGAACTTGGATCCAAATTCACATTTACAACCAGATGCTGAAGACAGGTCTGGAGACTCTTCTGAACCTGAGACTGATGACAGCGGTGATTGGATAGAGAGCAGAGATTCCCAGTCAGGTTTAAAATCTTTGAAAACTGTTGACATTCCTAATAGAACTGATGAGAAAGCATTCAGCTGCTCAATGTGTGAGAAAAGATTTGCCAAGAAGACACAGCTGACGACACACATAAGATGTCATACTGGAGAGAAACCTTACAGCTGCTCAGTGTGTAGTAAAAGTTTCACTGTAAGCGGAAACCTGGTGAGACACATGAGAATCCACACAGGAGAGAAACCTTACAGCTGCTCAGTGTGTAGTAAAGGTTTCACTGTACGTGGAAACCGGGAGATACACATGAGAATCCACACAGGAGAGAAACCTTACAGCTGCTCAGTGTGTAGTAAAGGTTTCACTGTACGTGGAAACCGGGAGATACACATGAGAATCCACACAGGAGAGAAACCTTACAGCTGCTCAGTGTGTAGTAAAAGTTTCACTGTAAGCGTAGCCCTGGTGAGACACATGAGAATCCACACAGGAGAGAAACCTTACAGCTGCTCAGTGTGTAGTAAAGGTTTCACTGAAAGAGGAAACCTGGAGAAACACATGAGAATCCACACAGGAGAGAAACCTTACAGCTGCTCAGTGTGTGGTAAAGGTTTCACTGAAAGAGGAAACCGGGAGATACACATGAGAACCCACACAGGAGAGAAACCCTTCAGCTGCTCAGTGTGTGGTAAAAGTTTTGTGCACAAATGGAGTCATAAGATTCACATGAAGACTCATACAGGACAGAAACCCTTCAGTTGTTCATTGATCACATGAAAACACATGAAAAATCACACAGAGGAAATCTACCCAGGTTGGGCGTTCGTTAAAAAAAGATTTCTGCTGCATCAACAGAGAAAACAACATAAATGTGCTAGTCGTCAGTCCTCAGAGCTTCATCATACTAAACAAAAAAAAAAACAGGGAAAAGAGAGCAAACCGGTATATTGCTGAACTCCACTGGGCAACTTTAATCGCTGTTCACTCACCTCTTTAACCTTTCCTTGAGGTTGGGGAGCATCCCTTATCTATGAAAAACATACTACGTCACATGATGACTCATACAGGAGAGAAACCTTTCAATTGCTCATTCATTCATTCATTCATTACCATTAACCGCTTATCCGCAATCGGGTCACGGGGGGCTGGAGCCGATCCCAGCTGTCATTTGGCGAGAGGCGGGGTACACCCTGGACAGGTCGCCAGACTATCGCAGGGCTGACACATAGAGACAGACAATCACACTCTCATTCACTCCTACGGGCAATTTAGAGTCACCAATTAAACCTAAGTGCATGTTTTTGGACTGTGGGAGGAAGCCGGAGTACCCGGAGAGAACCCACGCTGACACGGGGAGAACATGCAAACTCCACACAGAAGAGCCGCAGGCGGGAGGCGAACCGGCGACCCTCTTGCTGTGAGGCGAGAGCGCTAACCACTACACCACCGTGTAGCCTTCAATTGCTCAGTGTGTAGCAAAAGATTTATACGGAAGGCTGTTGCTGTCAGTCCTCACAGCTTTATTAAGGTCAAAATGTGAACAGAGAGTCCAGCCAAAACTACTTATCTTAAATGAGTATCAGTTTTAATTACACAATGACTACTTTTACAACTTTTTGATATGATGACATTGGCCTAAATTACAATAAAAGACCTAGCCTCTGTCTCCCTAACTTGCTGTTTTATTTTCTGTTCATGCCAGTGTGCCTCATTAATGTTTATACACAGACTTGTGCAAGGTTATAAAAGGGTTCAGGTGAATATGCTTTATGTCAGTAAGTCATTATTTTAAAGTTTTTGTGCCCATCAAACAAGTCACTCATATACCAGTTTTTTTTAGGTGTTCTTGTAAACCAACCTTACTTTAAAGCAACATTTATTTGTACATTAACATTATTGTGTTCATTCTTTTATGATTATTTAGTCTCATAATACTTTGTGTGATACTTGTTCAGGGATAATTCATTATTTGCGATTAAAATTGTTATTAGTGTTTATTGTGTTTTTATTGTGTTCTTTTTCATGTGCTATTAGATAAGAGAAAATAATCCAGTCATGATAGAGGAGTTGGCCGAAAGAGACCTATTCGGATTCAGAAGAATCAGCTGCTCAGTTTGTGGGAAATGTTTTAAACAAAAGATTCACCAGACAGGCACATGCCCAAAAAATATATCGATTTTTTTAACAGTTCTGGTGGTAAACCTGCTGGTTTTGATGAAAGTTTTAGCAGCAATAAAACTGGAGCACTAGAGTCTTGAAACATTTCTGGCAAAAGTAAAACACCAGAGTAAGAATGTCTTTTTTAAAACATTTAATAGAATTTGTTTTCCCAAGGATATAGCTTAAATTATTATTATTTAGAGGCAGAAAACTCAGATGGGCTTATTTAAAGCCTCCACCTAAAATGTCACAGTTATAAGAAAGTAATAAATTGATAATAGAAAAAAACATATGTATAACATCAACAACAATTTGTAATGACAAAAATAAAAATAATATAAAAACAAAAATATGAACATGATATAAAAGCATATTTGTGTCTGAAAAATAATTTAAACAGCAGTTAAATGGGCTTTTAGACATTTTTCGAAACATTTTATGAAAATGGAGTTCTTTGCCAGATGGGAAAAGGTATTCCATAATTTAACAACAAATTGCATGGAAAGTCTTGGAGGATGAAGATCTAAAGATTGACGCGTTGGATAGGAGTGAACCTGAGAATTACATTTAAAATAAGTCTTAAAGGGCTCTGGAAAGTTTTCATGATCTTTTAACGTGCCAGTTCGATTGTATGCATGCTGCTTTTTAAAAGCCAATAAAATATGTTTCTTTGGATAATATACTTATCCAATTTAAGCATTTTTAACATGATACAATGAATTGATATGTTGCATTTTAGGAATGTAGTTCAGAATACATACAGCACAAATTCCATCCCAAAAAAAGTCACAAAGTATAACAGTAATCTCATACAAAATCTAAACATTTTTATTTAAAATTTGTGATTAAAAAAAAAAATGTCCGTTATACTAGGGGGGTTGGCATTCCCTAATTCCAATTTGGTACAGTAAAAAGGCATTCAATTAATGTCATGAACACATGAGGACCTGGTTTTCAAGGATGTAGTCGAGTTTGCTGATAACAATTTGATTTACTTATTTTATTGGCTTTTAAAAAGCAGCATGAATACAATTGAATGGCTACTTTGAAGTCATCCAGCTGCGCGATAAACGGGCTACCGTAAAGTTCAATGTAACTGCGCACAAACATTTAAAGTGGAGATGGCGTGACCGCAGTGGGTCACAGCAGTGAGGCAAACCAGGAAATGCCTTAAGCTGCATTCTACCAAAGATTCCAACAGGGGGCGCTGAAGAAGGTTGCAGAAGCTTTAGAGTCTTATCTATCTCAATACAAAATGAGTCAACTTCTTACTTGTTTTATTACCTCAGACCAAATTCTCTTGACAACACTATTGGTCTCAATCGCTAGTAAAAAATCTTCTTCAAGACAATATGATGTCAATTATGTAAATAATGGTCCAATTTAGAAGCACTATGTCCATTATTTATATACAGTCTATGCTGAGGACACTAATTGTTGAAGTTTTGGAACTTTATACTTTATAATGTGCCACACTTCTTCAATACTACCTGCAGTCTTTTCCTTCAAAGTCATGCTGTTGTAACAGGTGCAAAATGTGCCATGGCATTGTCTTGCTGAAATAAGCAAGGACATCCCTGTAAAAGATGTTGTCTGGACGGCATCATAACTTTTTTTTTTTCAGCATTTGTGGTGCCTTCACAGCTGTGCAAGTTACCCATGATGCCATATGCCACAAATACTTTCAATTTCTCTTAGTTTACAATTGAGTGAATATCAAAAATGATAAGCAGAGTATCGTATTCTGTTTTGTTTACATAGAATTCCAACTATTTATGAATAAGGGTTTTAGATGAGTCAGTAAAAAGGTTGATTGTTTAGGTACACTTGCTATACCATCATCTGTTATACCATCATCTGTCCGCTAGGTGGCGATAATGCGACTGTACGTTGGTTTGCTAAACGCCAAAAAACTCAAGAAGAAGATGTTCCTCTTCAGCAGTCTGGTGCCTAACATGATTAGAAATCAATGCAGAGGTGTTGAGAAAGTGTGTTTGAGCTCCAACAGTGTTACTAGCAGAGCCTCTGGATGTGAAGCTTCATCGGCCAGATTAGACTTTGTGCTTCACACTTGTTTTCTGAATGTTTTGCCTCTGACTCATCTCCTACAAAGCTATCGGAGTTAGCTTAGCATGCTAGCTGTAAACAGACAGTCAGAGTGACTGACGGAGAGCAAACCGCGTTTTTGACGGAGTTCTTGTGGAGAAAACGTTTCTGTCAGTGTGTGGAGATGTCCAAAGGTGAAATGCTGAGAGTCTTGGTGAAGCAGCGAATAACTGCGGCTGCTGAAGAGATATTCGGGCTGTTTGAAAGAACGATAACAGAGTACGAGGAGGAACTGAGTCGGTCAAAAGAGGAGAACAAGCGACAACAGAAACTACTGGACGCTGTTTACAACCCTCAGCTTCGGCTACACAGAGCAGGTTGGTCCACTTTATTTCCCTTTCTCTCTCTGTTTACTCTCAGTTCACATACTGACCTCTGATCTGACCAACAATACGACCGGAGAGCGGCTTTATCCGGACCTTTACGGCAACAGCAGGCAGTTGAAATGTTGAAATGTTTGTGCCTTTATTTCGCTTCTTTTCTCACATTTCACTAACTATAAAAGTAAAGCACTTCTCGGACTGTTTATTGACTTTAACCAGGTGTCACAATCATTACTGAACTGTTTGTTTCGTATTTTAAATTTAGCAGATACGAGATGCTTATTGTGTCATTGTTGATGAGATTGTAGTGGCACTTGAGGGAATCTGAAGTTGTTTTGAACTCGTTGTGGTGCCAGAAATGAGATCTTGCAAAAGGTTTGCTGTCCCTAAATGCTTTCTATTTCCGTGGGTGATCAGCTGTGCAGGTGACGTCACAACAAACAAACAAACACACACACACACACACACACACACACACACACACACACACACACACACACACATTATTACACGTGCAAATTGGCTACAACAGAGATAACACCTAAGAAAAAGAGTTGGCTTCTTTGCTGTATGTTTTAGTCAGCATAGTTGTTAGTGTACATCTTTACATGGAACCCATTAAACAGATAAAGCAATTATTATTCTACTTAAGATTGTAATTTTGGTGTGTTTGTATCAACCATATTGGGGTAGATGTACACCCCATTTGCATACAGTTTAATTTGTGTTTCAATGTCTCCTGCAGATGTCCAGCAGCTGTTGGTACATAAAGAAGAAATTCCCTCTGAGCAGCAGGACTGGAGCTCCAGTCTGGACCAGAAGGACCCAGAGCCCCCACAAATTAAAGAGGAACAACAAAAGGATCTCTGGATCAAACAGGAGGGGAGAGCAGCTTGCAGAGCTGGAGGAGGCTGATTTCACCAAGTTCTCCTTCACTCCTGTCCCTGCCCCTGAGCCCTCACAGCTTCATCAAATTGAACAGATGAAAACAGAAGCTGATGGAGAGGACTGTGGAGGACCAGAACAAGCCGGGAACTTGGATCCAGATTCACATTTACAACCAGATGCTGAAGACAGGTCTGGAGACTCTTCTGAACCTGAGACTGATGACAGCGGTGATTGGATAGAGAGCAGAGATTCCCAGTCAGGTTTAAAATCTTTGAAAACTGTTGACATTCCTAATAGAACTGATGAGAAAGCATTCAGCTGCTCAATGTGTGAGAAAAGATTTGCCAAGAAGACAAATCTGACGAGACACATAAGATGTCATACTGGAGAGAAACCTTACAGCTGCTCAGTGTGTGGTAAAGGTTTCACTGTACGTGGAAACCGGGAGATGCACATGAGAAACCACACAGGAGAGAAACCTTTCAACTGCTCAGTGTGTAGTAAAGGTTTCAATGGAAGAGGAGACCTGGAGAAACACATGAGAATCCACACAGGAGAGAAACCTTTCAGCTGCTCAGTGTGTGGTAAAGTTTTCACTGAAAGAGGACACCTGGAGAGACACATGAGAATCCACACAGGAGAGAAACCTTTCAGCTGCTCAGTGTGTGGTAAAGTTTTCACTGAAAGAGGAAACCGGGAGATGCACATGAGAAACCACACAGGAGAGAAACCTTTCAGCTGCTCAGTGTGTAGTAAAGGTTTCAATGGAAGAGGAGCCCTGGAGAGACACATGAGAATCCACACAGGAGAGAAACCTTTCAGCTGCTCAGTGTGTGGTAAAGGTTTCACTGAAAGAGGAAACCTGGAGAGACACATGAAAATCCACACAGGAGAGAAACCTTTCAGCTGCTCAGTGTGTGGTAAAGGTTTCACTGAAAGAGCAAACCTGGAGAGACACATGAGAAGCCAAACAGGAGAGAAACCCTTCAGCTGCTCAGTGTGTGGTAAAAGTTTTGCGCACAAATGGAGTCATAAGATTCACATGAAGACTCATACAGGATAGAAACCCTTCAGTTGTTCATTGAACACATGAAAACACATAAAAAATCACACAGAGGAAATCTACCCAGGTTGGGTGTTCGTTAAAAAAGATTTCTGCTGCATCAACAGAGAAAACAACATAAATGTGCTAGTCGTCAGTCCTCAGAGCTTCATCATACTAAACAAAAAAAAAACAGGGAAAAGAGAGCAAACCGGTATATTGCTGAACTCCACTGGGCAACTTTCATCGCTGTTCACTCACCTCTTTAACCTTTCCTTGAGGTTGGGGAGCATCCCTTATCTATGAAAAACATACTACGTCACATGATGACTCATACAGGAGAGAAACCTTTCAATTGCTCAGTGTGTAGCAAAAGATTTATACGGAAGGCTGTTGCTGTCAGTCCTCACAGCTTTATTAAGGTCAAAATGTGAACAGAGAGTCCAGCCAAAACTACTTATCTTAAATGAGCATCAGGTTTATTTACACGAAGACTACTTTTACAACTTTTTGATATGATGACATCGGCCTAAATTACAATAAAAGACCTAGCCTCTGTCTCCCTAACTTGCTGTTTTATTTTTTGTTCATGCCAGTGTGCCTCATTAATGTTTATACACAGACTTGTGCAAGGTTATAAAAGGGTTCAGGTGAATATGCTTTATGTCAGTAAGTCATTATTTTAAAGTTTTTGTGCCCATCAAACAAGTCACTCATATACCAGTTTTTTTAGGTGTTCTTGTAAACCAAACCTTACTTTAAAGCAACATTTATTTGCACATTAACATTATTGTGTTCATTCTTTTATGATAATTTAGTCTCATAATACTTTGTGTGATACTTGTTCAGGGATAATTCATTATTTGCGATTAAAATTGTTATTAGTGTTTATTGTGTTTTTATTGTGTTCTTTTTCATGTGCTATTAGATAAGAGAAAATAATCCAGTCATGATAGAGGAGTTGGCCGAAAGAGACCTATTCGGATTCAGAGGAATCAGCTGCTCAGTTTGTGGGAAATGTTTTAAACAAAAGATTCACCAGACAGGCACATGCCCAAAAAATATATAGATTTTTTTAACAGTTGTGGCGGTAAACCTGCTGGTTTTGATGAAAGTTTTAGCAGCAATAAAACTGGAGCACTAGAGTCTTGAAACTTTCTTGATCTTTTAACGTGCCAGTTCGATTGTATGCATGCTGCTTTTTAAAAGCCAATAAAATAAGTTTCTTTGGATAATATACTTATCCAATTTAAGCATTTTTAACATGATACAATGAATTGATATATTGCATTTTAGGAATGTAGTTCAGAATACATACAGCACAAATTCCATCCAAAAAAAAAGTCACAAAGTATAACAGTAATCTCATACAAAATTAAAACATTTTTATTCAAAATTTGTGATTAAAAGAAAATGTCCGTTATACTAGGGGGGTTGGCATTCCCTAATTCCAATTTGGTACAGTAAAAAGGCATTCAATTAATGTCATGAACACATGGGGACCTGGTCTTCAAGGATGTAGTGAAGTCTGCTGATAACAATTTGATTTACTCCTTTTATTGGCTTTTAAAAAGCAGCATGAATACAATTGAATGGCTACTTTGAAGTCATCCAGCTGCGCGATAAACGGGCTACCGTAAAGTGCAATGTAACTGCGCACAAACATTTAAAGTGGAGATGGCGTGACCGCAGTGGGTCACAGCAGTGAGGCAAACCAGGAAATGCCTTAAGCTGCATTCTACCAAAGATTCCAACAGGGGGCGCTGAAGAAGGTTGCAGAAGCTTTAGAGTCTTATCTATCTCAATACAAAATGAGTCAACTTCTTACTTGTTTTATTACCTCAGACAAAATTCTCATGACAACACTATGGTCTCAATCGCTAGTAAAAAATCTTCTTCAAGACAATATGATGTTAATTATGTAAATAATGGTCCAATTTAGAAGCACTATGTCCATTATTTATATACAGTCTATGCTGAGGACACTAATTGTTGAAGTTTTGGAACTTTATACTTTATAATGTGCCACACTTCTTCAATACTACCTGCAGTCTTTTCCTTCAAAGTCATGCTGTTGTAACAGGTGCAAAATGTGCCATGGCATTGTCTTGCTGAAATAAGCAAGGACATCCCTGTAAAAGATGTTGTCTGGACGGCATCATATGTTTTTTTCAGCATTTGTGGTGCCTTCACAGCTGTGCAAGTTACCCATGATGCCATATGCCACAAATACTTTCAATTTCTCTTAGTTTACAATTGAGTGAATATCAAAAAAGATAAGCAGAGTATCGTATTCTGTTTTGTTTACATAGAATTCCAACTATTTATGAATAAGGGTTTTAGATGAGTCAGTAAAAAGGTTGATTGTTTAGGTACACTTGCTATACCATCATCTGTTATACCATCATCTGTCCGCTAGGTGGCGGTAATGCGACTGTACGTTGGTTTGCTAAACGCCAAAAAACTCAAGAAGAAGATGTTCCTCTTCAGCAGTCTGGTGCCTAACATGATTAGAAATCAATGCAGAGGTGTTGAGAAAGTGTGTTTGAGCTCCAACAGTGTTACTAGCAGAGCCTCTGGATGTGAAGCTTCATCGGCCAGATTAGACTTTGTGCTTCACACTTGTTTTCTGAATGTTTTGCCTCTGACTCATGTCCTACAAAGCTATCGGAGTTAGCTTAGCATGCTAGCTGTAAACAGACAGTCAGAGTGACTGACGGAGAGCAAACCGCGTTTTTAACTGAGTTCTTGTGGAGAAAACGTTTCTGTCAGTGTGTGGAGATGTCCAAAGGTGAAATGCTGAGAGTCTTGGTGAAGCAGCGAATAACTGCGGCTGCTGAAGAGATATTCGGGCTGTTTGAAAGAACGATAACAGAGTACGAGGAGGAACTGAGTCGGTCAAAAGAGGAGAACAAGCGACAACAGAAACTACTGGACGCTGTTTACAACCCTCAGCTTCGGCTACACAGAGCAGGTTGGTCCACTTTATTTCCCTTTCTCTCTCTGTTTACTCTCAGTTCACATACTGACCTCTGATCTGACCAACAATACGACCGGAGAGCGGCTTTATCCGGACCTTTACGGCAACAGCAGGCAGTTGAAATGTTGAAATGTTTGTGCCTTTATTTCGCTTCTTTTCTCACATTTCACTAACTATAAAAGTAAAGCACTTCTCGAACTGTTTATTGACTTTAACCAGGTATCACAATCATTACTGAACTGTTTGTTTCGTATTTTAAATTTAGCAGATACGAGATGCTTATTGTGTCATTGTTGATGAGATTGTAGTGGCACTTGAGGGAATCTGAAGTTGTTTTGAACTCGTTGTGGTGCCAGAAATGAGATCTTGCAAAAGGTTTGCTGTCCCTAAATGCTTTCTATTTCCGTGGGTGATCAGCTGTGCAGGTGACGTCACAACAAACAAACACACACACACACACACACACACACACACACACACACACTATTACACGTGAAAATTGGCTACAACAGAGATAACACCTAAGAAAAAGAGTTGGCTTCTTTGCTGTATGTTTTAGTCAGCATAGTTGTTAGTGTACATCTTTACATGGAACCCATTAAACAGATAAAGCAATTATTATTCAATTTAAGATTGTAATTTTGGTGTGTTTGTATCAACCATATTGGGGTAGGCGTACACCCCATTTGCATACAGTTTAATTTGTGTTTCAATGTCTCCTGCAGATGTCCACCAGCTGTTGGTACATAAAGAAGAAATTCCCTCTGAGCAGCAGGACTGGAGCTCCAGTCTGGACCAGAAGGACCCAGAGCCCCCACAAATTAAAGAGGAACAACAAAAGGATCTCTGGATCAAACAGGAGGGAGAGCAGCTTGCAGAGCTGGAGGAGGCTGATTTCACCAAGTTCTCCTTCACTCCTGTCCCTGCCCCTGAGCCCTCACAGCTTCATCAAATTGAACAGATGAAAACAGAAGCTGATGGAGAGGACTGTGGAGGACCAGAACCAGCCAGGAACTTGGATCCAGATTCACATTTACAACCAGATGCTGAAGACAGGTCTGGAGACTCTCCTGAACCTGAGACTGATGACAGCGGTGATTGGATAGAGAGCAGAGATTCCCAGTCAGGTTTAAAATCTTTGAAAACTGTTGACATTCCTAATAGAACTGATGAGAAAGCATTCAGCTGCTCAATGTGTGAGAAAAGATTTGCCAAGAAGACAAATCTGACGAGACACACAAGATATCATACTGGAGAGAAACCTTTCAGCTGCTCCATTTGTGATAAAAGATTTGTGCGAAAAACACAGCTGAACCATCACATGATGACTCACACAAAAGAGAAACCTTTCAGCTGCTCCATTTGTGATAAAAGATTTGTGCGAAAATCACAGCTGAACCCTCACATGATGACTCACACAAAAGAGAAACCTTTCCGCTGCTCATTGTGTAGTAAAGGTTTCACTGGAAGCGGAGACCTGGTGAGACACATGAGAATCCACACAGGAGAGAAACCTTACAGCTGCTCAGTGTGTAGTAAAAGTTTCACTGAAAGAGGAAACCGGGAGATACACATGAGAATCCACACAGGAGAGAAACCTGTCAGCTGCTCAGTGTGTAGTAAAGGTTTCACTGGAAGCGGAGACCTGGTGAGACACATGAGAATCCACACAGGAGAGAAACCTTTCAGCTGCTCAGTGTGTAGTAAAGATTTCACTGAAAGAGGAAACCTGGAGAGACACATGAGAAGCCACACAGGAGAGAAACCCTTCAGCTGCTCAGTGTGTGGTAAAAGTTTTGTGCACAAATGGAATCATAAGATTCACATGAAGACTCATACAGGACAGAAACCCTTCAGTTGTTCATTGATCACATGAAAACACATGAAAAATCACACAGAGGAAATCTACCCAGGTTGGGCGTTCCTTACAAAAGATTTCTGCTGCATCAACAGAGAAAACAACATAAATGTGCTAGTCGTCAGTCCTCAGAGCTTCATCATACTAAACAAAAAAAAAAAAAAAACAGGGAAAAGAGAGCAAACTGGTATATTCCTGAACTCCACTGGGCAACTTTCATCGCTGTTCAAGCAACATTTATTTGCACATTAACATTATTGTGTTCATTCTTTTATGATTATTTAGTCTCATAATACTTTGTGTGATACTTGTTCAGGGATAATTCATTATTTGCGATTAAAATTGTTATTAGTGTTTATTGTGTTTTTATTGTGTTCTTTTTCATGTGCTATTAGATAAGAGAAAATAATCCAGTCATGATAGAGGAGTTGGCCGAAAGAGACCTATTCGGATTCAGAGGAATCAGCTGCTCAGTTTGTGGGAAATGTTTTAAACAAAAGATTCACCAGACAGGCACATGCCCAAAAAATATATAGATTTTTTTAACAGTTGTGGCGGTAAACCTGCTGGTTTTGATGAAAGTTTTAGCAGCAATAAAACTGGAGCACTAGAGTCTTGAAACATTTCTGGCAAAAGTAAAACACCAGAGTAAGAATGTCTTTTTTAAAACATTTAATAGAATTTGTTTTCCCAAGGATATAGCTTAAATTATTATTATTTAGAGGCAGAAAACTCAGATGGGCTTATTTATTTAAAGCCTCCACCTAAAATGTCACAGTTGTAAGAAAGTAATAAATTGATAATTGAAAAAAACATATGTATAACATCAACAACAATTTGTAATGACAAAAACAAAAATAATATAAAAACAAAAATATGAACATGATATAAAAGCATATTTGTGTCTGAAAAAGAATTTAAACAGCAGTTAAATGGGCTTTTAGACATATTTTGAAACATTTTATGAAAATGGAGTTCTTTGCCAGATGGGAAAAGGTATTCCATAATTTAACAACAAATTGCATGGAAAGTCTTGGAGGATGAAGATCTAAAGATTGACGCGTTGGATAGGAGTGAACCTGAGAATTACATTTAAAATAAGTCTTAAAGGGCTCTGGAAAGTTTTCATGATCTTTTAACGTGCCAGTTCGATTGTATGCATGCTGCTTTTTAAAAGTCAATAAAATAAGTTTCTTTGGATAATATACTTATCCAATTTAAGCATTTTTAACATGATACAATGAATTGATATGTTGCATTTTAGGAATGTAGTTCAGAATACATACAGCACAAATTCCATCCAAAAAAAGTTACAAAGTATAACAGTAATCTCATTCAAAATCGAAACATTTTTATTTAAAATTTGTGATTTAAAAAAAAATGTCCGTTATACTAGGCGGGTTGGCATTCCCTGATTCCAATTTGGTACAGTAAAAAGGCATTCAATTAATGTCATGAACACATGAGGACCTGGTTTTCAAGGATGGAGTCGAGTTTGCTGATAACAATTTGATTAACTTATTTTATTGGCTTTCAAAAAGCAGCATGAATACAATCAAACTGGCATTTTGGAAGATTTTAGCGTCCCATAATTCCAAATTAGTACAGTAAAGAGGCATGGATTTCATATCATGAACCCATGGGGACCTGGTCTTCAAGGATATAGTGAAGTCTGCTGATAACAATTTGATTTACTCCTTTTATTGGCTTTTAAAAAGCAGCATGAATACAATTGAATGGCTACTTTGAAGTCATCCAGCTGCGCGATAAACGGGCTACCGTAAAGTGCAATGTAACTGCGCACAAACATTTGAAGTGGAGATGGCGTGACCGCAGTGGGTCACAGCAGTGAGGCAAACCAGGAAATGCCTTAAGCTGCATTCTACCAAAGATTCCAACAGGGGGCGCTGAAGAAGGTTGCAGAAGCTTTAGAGTCTTATCTATCTAAATACAAAATGAGTCAACTTCTTACTTGTTTTATTACCTCAGACAAAATTCTCTTGACAACACTATGGTCTCAATCGCTAGTAAAAAATCTTCTTCAAGACAATATGATGTTAATTATGTAAATAATGGTCCAATTTAGAAGCACTATGTCCATTATTTATATACAGTCTATGCTGAGGACACTAATTGTTGAAGTTTTGGAACGGAACATATTTATTTAATTTCTTGCTTAATCTATGACTTAAATTGCTCAACAGTCAGTGATCTACAGGTTTTGTATTTTGCGCATTATAATGTGCCACACTTCTTCAATACTACCTGCAGTCTTTTCCTTCAAAGTCATGCTGTTGTAACAGGTGCAAAATGTGCCATGGCATTGTCTTGCTGAAATAAGCAAGGACATCCCTGTAAAAGATGTTGTCTGGACGGCATCATATGTTTTTTTCAGCATTTGTGGTGCCTTCACAGCTGTGCAAGTTACCCATGATGCCATATGCCACAAATACTTTCTATTTCTCTTAGTTTACAATTGAGTGAATATCAAAAAAGATAAGCAGAGTATCGTATTCTGTTTTGTTTACATAGAATTCCAACTATTTATGAATAAGGGTTTTAGATGAGTCAGTAAAAAGGTTGATTGTTTAGGTACACTTGCTATACCATCATCTGTTATACCATCATCTGTCCGCTAGGTGGCGGTAATGCGACTGTACGTTGGTTTGCTAAACGCCAAAAAACTCAAGAAGAAGATGTTCCTCTTCAGCAGTCTGGTGCCTAACATGATTAGAAATCAATGCAGAGGTGTGGAGAAAGTGTGTTTGAGCTCCAACAGTGTTACTAGCAGAGCCTCTGGATGTGAAGCTTCATCGGCCAGATTAGACTTTGTGCTTCACACTTGTTTTCTGAATGTTTTGCCTCTGACCAAGGCCGCTTTAATGCACGGGCTTACCTGGGCTGAAGCCCAGGGGCCTCCCAAGTTAAGGGGCCTCCCATGATGAGCTGAAAAGGTCACATTGTTTTGTAACTTGTCAGGTTTTCTGTCAATCACTCTAATCGCACGTTACGTCACTCAATGTAACGTAACTTACGTGGCTGCTGATTGATCTAAATAAAGGGTGACCCACGTGCCCCCATAGCCTATGGCGGGTGGGCTTACCTATCAGAATGTCTATAGTTAGTTCTGGGGCGTGTCCCTCTATGACTGTCAATCAAAGATTGAGTGGAAAAATTAAGCACCAGAGGTAGGTCGCTGTCCCACACACCGGAGGGAGCGGAGTAAGACGTGCAGGCCGCGAAGGCCGCGCAGGTGGATGTAGCGGGAGAGGAGCAGGGGACCGCCCGCAGCAGTGGAGGGGAGGAGGAGGGGGGAGCACACGAGCCCCAGAGAGAGGACCAGGCTGCAAACCAGTCAGGGGGAGACCGAGACGAGTCAGATGACCCGTACAACAGTGACCCGGGCCGCTGGGGAAACAACAATGACCCAAAAGTGCGCGCTTTTAGGGCGAAAATGGGACCGGAGTCCTGTCAAAATAAAGACGCTAACGTGTCAGCATCGGAACGCCAGCATAAACAGCAGAAGATTTTTCTCAAAAATGCATTTTAAACGCAAACTGAGTAACGGAGAGTGTGTGCCCAGAGAATGGCTCTGTTATTCACCATCAGCAGGTACTGCGTTTTATAGCTTGTGCAGGTTTTAAACTGTTGTGGTTGTCAGTGGTGGAAAAAGTATTCAGAGCCTTTACTTAAGTAAAAGTACTAATACCACACTGTGAAATTACTCCACTACAGTAAAAGTTCTGCATCCAAATCTTACTGAAGTAAAAGTAGAAAAGTATCAACATCAAAATCTACTTAAAGTATGAAAAGTAAAAGTACTCGGGTTATGCAGAATGGACCCACTATGATTGTTTTATATATTCTAAATATATTATTACATTATTTGTTTTGGTGATTTAAAGTATGCAGTGTTTTAATTTTGTAAAGATTGGGCTCACTTAATTACTTAATATACTGTTAAAAGATTTAATTAAGAAAACGTATAATCACTTTACATTGATCATATTATGTTAAATCTCGACCTGAAAAGTAACTAAAGCTGGCAGCTAAATCCTAGAGTAAAAAGTACAATATTTGCCTAAAAATGCAGTGGAGTAGAAGTAAAAAGTTACATAAAATGGAAATACTCAAGTAAAGTACAAATACCTAAAAATTGTACTTAAGTACAGTACTTGAGTAAATGTACTTAGTTACATTCCACCACTGGTGGTTGTGCATTGTTTTTGAAATGCATATTTGCTTAGATGTTTGTCTAGATTATACTGCAAATCTTCTATTAATGTTGCTCAGTTTAATCTTTTTGGTACCTGCATTAGGCCATGGTGCTGAATGGAGTGTGTTTGTGTGTCTTTGTAGGTGCATGTGATTGTTCACAGGGCCCACTGAGGCCAGAGAAGAGGCTCCTACTTTGATCTGTTGCTTTTCTTATGCTTATGCTGTTGTTATTAAGTTAATAAGTTATTGTTTGTTTGATTGTGTGTTTGTGCAGACAGGTGATGGATGGTGATATCATCATAACATTGTTTAAAATCATCCTTTCATACATTTTGGTTTTATTATCACCATAAGTTGCTGTGTGTGGTTGTTAAATAAAGTGTCTTGTGTTTATTCTCAAGTGGGCTCAGTGATATGTTAATAACAATATTATTGTGTTTTCTGACTCAAAGAGGGGAAACTCACTGTTGTATGTCTCGAAAGAAACTAATGCATTTTGTGACGTAGATTACCTAGATATCACACTTTTTTTTAAATGAGACTCTATAAATCGAGGGGATGGGGGGCCTACAAATCTCTCAGCCCCGGGGCCTAACATTAGGTTAAGGTGGCCCTGCCTCTGACTCATCTCCTACAAAGCTATCGGAGTTAGCTTAGCATGCTAGCTGTAAACAGACAGTCAGAGTGACTGACGGAGAGCAAACCGCGTTTTTAACTGAGTTCTTGTGGAGAAAACGTTTCTGTCAGTGTGTGGAGATGTCCAAAGGTGAAATGCTGAGAGTCTTGGTGAAGCAGCGAATAACTGCGGCTGCTGAAGAGATATTCGGGCTGTTTGAAAGAACGATAACAGAGTACGAGGAGGAACTGAGTCGGTCAAAAGAGGAGAACAAGCGACAACAGAAACTACTGGACGCTGTTTACAACCCTCAGCTTCGGCTACACAGAGCAGGTTGGTCCACTTTATTTCCCTTTCTCTCTCTGTTTACTCTCAGTTCACATACTGACCTCTGATCTGACCAACAATACGACCGGAGAGCGGCTTTATTCGGACCTTTACGGCAACAGCAGGCAGTTGAAATGTTGAAATGTTTGTGCCTTTATTTCGCTTCTTTTCTCACATTTCACTAACTATAAAAGTAAAGCACTGCTCGGACTGTTTATTGACTTTAACCAGGTATCACAATCATTACTGAACTGTTTGTTTCGTATTTTAAATTTAGCAGATACGAGATGCTTATTGTGTCATTGTTGATGAGATTGTAGTGGCACTTGAGGGAATCTGAAGTTGTTTTGAACTCGTTGTGGTGCCAGAAATGAGATCTTGCAAAAGGTTTGCTGTCCCTAAATGCTTTCTATTTCCGTGGGTGATCAGCTGTGCAGGTGACGTCACAACAAACAAACACACACACACACACACACACACACACACACACACACACACACACACACACACACACACACACACACACTATTACACATGAAAATTGGCTACAACAGAGATAACACCTAAGAAAAAGAGTTGGCTTCTTTGCTGTATGTTTTAGTCAGCATAGTTGTTAGTGTACATCTTTACATGGAACCCATTAAACAGATAAAGCAATTATTATTCAATTTAAGATTGCAATTTTGGTTTGTTTGTATCAACCATATTGGGGTAGGCGTACACCCCATTTGCATACAGTTTTATTTGTGTTTCAATGTCTCCTGCAGATGTCCAGCAGCTGTTGGTACATAAAGAAGAAATTCCCTCAGAGCAGCAGGACTGGAGCTCCAATCTGGACCAGAAGGACCCAGAGCCCCCACAAATTAAAGAGGAACAACAAAAGGATCTCTGGATCAAACAGGAGGGAGAGCAGCTTGCAGAGCTGGAGGAGGCTGATTTCACCAAGTTCTCCTTCACTCCTGTCCCTGCCCCTGAGCCCTCACAGCTTCATCAAATTGAACAGATGAAAACAGAAGCTGATGGAGAGGACTGTGGAGGACCAGAACCAGCCAGGAACTTGGATCCAGATTCACATTTACAACCAGATGCTGAAGACAGGTCTAGAGACTCTTCTGAACCTGAGACTGATGACAGCGGTGATTGGATAGAGAGCAGAGATTCCCAGTCAGGTTTAAAATCTTTGAAAACTGTTGACATTCCTAATAGAACTGATGAGAAAGCATTCAGCTGCTCAATGTGTGAGAAAAGATTTGCCAAGAAGACACAGCTGACGACACACATAAGATGTCATACTGGAGAGAAACCTTACAGCTGCTCAGTGTGTAGTAAAAGTTTCACTGTAAGCGGAAACCTGGTGAGACACATGAGAATCCACACAGGAGAGAAACCTTACAGCTGCTCAGTGTGTAGTAAAGGTTTCACTGTACGTGGAAACCGGGAGATACACATGAGAATCCACACAGGAGAGAAACCTTTCAGCTGCTCAGTGTGTAGTAAAGGTTTCACTGTACGTGGAAACCGGGAGATACACATGAGAATCCACACAGGAGAGAAACCTTTCAGCTGCTCAGTGTGTAGTAAAAGTTTCACTGTAAGCGTAGCCCTGGTGAGACACATGAGAATCCACACAGGAGAGAAACCTTACAGCTGCTCAGTGTGTAGTAAAGGTTTCACTGAAAGAGGAAACCTGGAGAAACACATGAGAATCCACACAGGAGAGAAACCCTTCAGCTGCTCAGTGTGTGGTAAAGGTTTCACTGAAAGAGGAAACCGGGAGATACACATGAGAATCCACACAGGAGAGAAACCCTTCAGCTGCTCAGTGTGTGGTAAAAGTTTTGTGCACAAATGGAGTCATAAGATTCACATGAAGACTCATACAGGACAGAAACCCTTCAGTTGTTCATTGAACACATGAAAACACATGAAAAATCACACAGAGGAAATCTACCCAGGTTGGGCTTTCGTTACAAAAGATTTCTGCTGCATCAACAGAGAAAACAACATAAATGTGCTAGTCGTCAGTCCTCAGAGCTTCATCATACTAAACAAAAAAAAAAACAGGGAAAAGAGAGCAAACCGGTATATTGCTGAACTCCACTGGGCAACTTTCATCGCTGTTCACTCACCTCTTTAACCTTTCCTTGAGGTTGGGGAGCATCCCTTATCTATGAAAAACATACTACGTCACATGATGACTCATACAGGAGAGAAACCTTTCAATTGCTCAGTGTGTAGCAAAAGATTTATTCGGAAGGCTGTTGCTGTCAGTCCTCACAGCTTTATTAAGGTCAAAATGTGAACAGAGAGTCCAGCCAAAACTACTTATCTTAAATGAGCATCAGGTTTAATTACACGAAGACTACTTTTACAACTTTTTGATATGATGACATTGGCCTAAATTACAATAAAAGACCTAGCCTCTGTCTCCCTAACTTGCTGTTTTATTTTCTGTTCATGCCAGTGTGCCTCATTAATGTTTATACACAGACTTGTGCAAGGTTATAAAAGGGTTCAGGTGAATATGCTTTATGTCAGTAAGTCATTATTTTAAAGTTTTTGTGCCCATCAAACAAGTCACTCATATACCAGTTTTTTTAGGTGTTCTTGTAAACCAACCTTACTTTAAAGCAACATTTATTTGCTCATTAACATTATTGTGTTCATTCTTTTATGATTATTTAGTCTCATAATACTTTGTGTGATACTTCTTCAGGGATAATTCATTATTTGCGATTAAAATTGTTATTAGTGTTTATTGTGTTCTTTTTTTATGTGCTATTAGATAAGAGAAAATAATCCAGTCATGATAGAGGAGTTGGCCGAAAGAGACCTATTCGGATTCAGAGGAATCAGCTGCTCAGTTTGTGGGAAATGTTTTAAACAAAAGATTCACCAGACAGGCACATGCCCAAAAAATATATAGATTTTTTTAACAGTTGTGGCGGTAAACCTGCTGGTTTTGATGAAAGTTTTAGCAGCAATAAAACTGGAGCACTAGAGTCTTGAAACTTTCTTGATCTTTTAACGTGCCAGTTCAATTGTATGCATGCTGCTTTTTAAAAGCCAATAAAATAAGTTTCTTTGGATAATATACTTATCCAATTTAAGCATTTTTAACATGATACAATGAATTGATATATTGCATTTTAGGAATGTAGTTCAGAATACATACAGCACAAATTCCATCCAAAAAAAAAGTCACAAAGTATAACAGTAATCTCATACAAAATTAAAACATTTTTATTCAAAATTTGTGATTAAAAGAAAATGTCCGTTATACTAGGGGGGTTGGCATTCCCTAATTCCAATTTGGTACAGTAAAAAGGCATTCAATTAATGTCATGAACACATGGGGACCTGGTCTTCAAGGATGTAGTGAAGTCTGCTGATAACAATTTGATTTACTCCTTTTATTGGCTTTTAAAAAGCAGCATGAATACAATTGAATGGCTACTTTGAAGTCATCCAGCTGCGCGATAAACGGGCTACCGTAAAGTGCAATGTAACTGCGCACAAACATTTAAAGTGGAGATGGCGTGACCGCAGTGGGTCACAGCAGTGAGGCAAACCAGGAAATGCCTTAAGCTGCATTCTACCAAAGATTCCAACAGGGGGCGCTGAAGAAGGTTGCAGAAGCTTTAGAGTCTTATCTATCTCAATACAAAATGAGTCAACTTCTTACTTGTTTTATTACCTCAGACAAAATTCTCTTGACAACACTATTGGTCTCAATCGCTAGTAAAAAATCTTCTTCAAGACAATATGATGTTAATTATGTAAATAACAGTCCAATTTGGAAGCACTATGTCCATTATTTATATACAGTCTATGCTGAGGACACTAATTGTTGAAGTTTTGGAACTTTATACTTTATAATGTGCCACACTTCTTCAATACTACCTGCAGTCTTTTCCTTCAAAGTCATGCTGTTGTAACAGATGCAAAATGTGCCATGGCATTGTCTTGCTGAAATAAGCAAGGACATCCCTGTAAAAGATGTTGTCTGGACGGCATCATATGTTTTTTTCAGCATTTGTGGTGCCTTCACAGCTGTGCAAGTTACCCATGATGCCATATGCCACAAATACTTTCAATTTCTCTTAGTTTACAATTGAGTGAATGTCAAAAAAGATAAGCAGAGTATCGTATTCTGTTTTGTTTACATAGAATTCCAACTATTTATGAATAAGGGTTTTAGATGAGTCAGTAAAAAGGTTGATTGTTTAGGTACACTTGCTATACCATCATCTGTTATACCATCATCTGTCCGCTAGGTGGCGGTAATGCGACTGTACGTTGGTTTGCTAAACGCCAAAAAACTCAAAAAGAAGATGTTCCTCTTCAGCAGTCTGGTGCCTAACATGATTAGAAATCAATGCAGAGGTGTTGAGAAAGTGTGTTTGAGCTCCAACAGTGTTACTAGCAGAGCCTCTGGATGTGAAGCTTCATCGGCCAGATTAGACTTTGTGCTTCACACTTGTTTTCTGAATGTTTTGCCTCTGACTCATCTCCTACAAAGCTATCGGAGTTAGCTTAGCATGCTAGCTGTAAACAGACAGTCAGAGTGACTGACGGAGAGCAAACCGCGTTTTTAACGGAGTTCTTGTGGAGAAAACGTTTCTGTCAGTGTGTGGAGATGTCCAAAGGTGAAATGCTGAGAGTCTTGGTGAAGCAGCGAATAACTGCGGCTGCTGAAGAGATATTCGGGCTCTTTGAAAGAACGATAACAGAGTACGAGGAGGAACTGAGTCGGTCAAAAGAGGAGAACAAGCGACAACAGAAACTACTGGACGCTGTTTACAACCCTCAGCTTCGGCTACACAGAGCAGGTTGGTCCACTTTATTTCCCTTTCTCTCTCTGTTTACTCTCAGTTCACATACTGACCTCTGATCTGACCAACAATACGACCGGAGAGCGGCTTTATTCGGACCTTTACGGCAACAGCAGGCAGTTGAAATGTTGAAATGTTTGTGCCTTTATTTCGCTTCTTTTCTCACATTTCACTAACTATAAAAGTAAAGCACTTCTCGGACTGTTTATTGACTTTAACCAGGTATCACAATCATTACTGAACTGTTTGTTTCGTATTTTAAATTTAGCAGATACGAGATGCTTATTGTGTCATTGTTGATGAGATTGTAGTGGCACTTGAGGGAATCTGAAGTTGTTTTGAACTCGTTGTGGTGCCAGAAATGAGATCTTGCAAAAGGTTTGCTGTCCTTAAATGCTTTCTATTTCCGTGGGTGATCAGCTGTGCAGGTGACGTCACAACAAACAAACAAACAAACACACACACACACACACACACACACACACACACACTATTACACTATTACACGTGAAAATTGGCTACAACAGAGATAACACCTAAGAAAAAGAGTTGGCTTCTTTGCTGTATGTTTTTGTCAGCATAGTTGTTAGTGTACATCTTTACATGGAACACATTAAACAGATAAAGCAATTATTATTCAATTTAAGATTGTAATTTTGGTGTGTTTGTATCAACCATATTGGGGTAGGCGTACACCCCATTAGCATACAGTTTAATTTGTGTTTCAATGTCTCCTGCAGATGTCCAGCAGCTGTTGGTACATAAAGAAGAAATTCCCTCTGAGCAGCAGGACTGGAGCTCCAGTCTGGACCAGAAGGACCCAGAGCCCCCACAAATTAAAGAGGAACAACAAAAGGATCTCTGGATCAAACAGGAGGGAGAGCAGCTTGCAGAGCTGGAGGAGGCTGATTTCACCAAGTTCTCCTTCACTCCTGTCCCTGCCCCTGAGCCCTCACAGCTTCATCAAATTGAACAGATGAAAACAGAAGCTGATGGAGAGGACTGTGGAGGACCAGAACAAGCCGGGAACTTGGATCCAAATTCACATTTACAACCAGATGCTGAAGACAGGTCTGGAGACTCTTCTGAACCTGAGACTGATGACAGCGGTGATTGGATAGAGAGCAGAGATTCCCAGTCAGGTTTAAAATCTTTGAAAACTGTTGACATTCCTAATAGAACTGATGAGAAAGCATTCAGCTGCTCAATGTGTGAGAAAAGATTTGCCAAGAAGACACAGCTGACGACACACATAAGATGTCATACTGGAGAGAAACCTTACAGCTGCTCAGTGTGTAGTAAAAGTTTCACTGTAAGCGGAAACCTGGTGAGACACATGAGAATCCACACAGGAGAGAAACCTTACAGCTGCTCAGTGTGTAGTAAAGGTTTCACTGTACGTGGAAACCGGGAGATACACATGAGAATCCACACAGGAGAGAAACCTTTCAGCTGCTCAGTGTGTAGTAAAGGTTTCACTGTACGTGGAAACCGGGAGATACACATGAGAATCCACACAGGAGAGAAACCTTTCAGCTGCTCAGTGTGTAGTAAAGGTTTCACTGGAAGAGGAGCCCTGGTGAGACACATGAGAATCCACACAGGAGAGAAACCTTACAGCTGCTCAGTGTGTAGTAAAGGTTTCACTGAAAGAGGAAACCTGGAGAAACACATGAGAATCCACACAGGAGAGAAACCTTACAGCTGCTCAGTGTGTGGTAAAGGTTTCACTGAAAGAGGAAACCGGGAGATACACATGAGAATCCACACAGGAGAGAAACCCTTCAGCTGCTCAGTGTGTGGTAAAAGTTTTGTGCACAAATGGAGTCATAAGATTCACATGAAGACTCATACAGGACAGAAACCCTTCAGTTGTTCATTGAACACATGAAAACACATGAAAAATCACACAGAGGAAATCTACCCAGGTTGGGTGTTCGTTACAAAAGATTTCTGCTGCATCAACAGAGAAAACAACATAAATGTGCTAGTCGTCAGTCCTCAGAGCTTCATCATACTAAACAAAAAAAAAACAGGGAAAAGAGAGCAAACCGGTATCTTGCTGAACTCCACTGGGCAACTTTCATCGCTGTTCACTCACCTCTTTAACCTTTCCTTGAGGTTGGGGAGCATCCCTTATCTATGAAAAACATACTACGTCACATGATGACTCATACAGGAGAGAAACCTTTCAATTGCTCAGTGTGTAGCAAAAGATTTATACGGAAGGCTGTTGCTGTCAGTCCTCACAGCTTTATTAAGGTCAAAATGTGAACAGAGAGTCCAGCCAAAACTACTTATCTTAAATGAGCATCAGGTTTAATTACACGAAGACTACTTTTACAACTTTTTGATATGATGACATTGGCCTAAATTACAATAAAAGACCTAGCCTCTGTCTCCCTAACTTGCTGTTTTATTTTCTGTTCATGCCAGTGTGCCTCATTAATGTTTATACACAGACTTGTGCAAGGTTATAAAAGGGTTCAGGTGAATATGCTTTATGTCAGTAAGTCATTATTTTAAAGTTTTTGTGCCCATCAAACAAGTCACTCATATACCAGTTTTTTTTAGGTGTTCTTGTAAACCTACCTTACTTTAAAGCAACATTTATTTGCTCATTAACATTATTGTGTTCATTCTTTTATGATTATTTAGTCTCATAATACTTTGTGTGATACTTCTTCAGGGATAATTCATTATTTGCGATTAAAATTGTTATTAGTGTTTATTGTGTTTTTATTGTGTTCTTTTTATGTGCTATTAGATAAGAGAAAATAATCCAGTCATGATAGAGGAGTTGGCCGAAAGAGACCTATTCGGATTCAGAGGAATCAGCTGTTCAGTTTGTGGGAAATGTTTTAAACAAAAGATTCACCAGACAGGCACATGCCCAAAAAATATATAGATTTTTTTAACAGTTGTGGCGGTAAACCTGCTGGTTTTGATGAAAGTTTTAGCAGCAATAAAACTGGAGCACTAGAGTCTTGAAACTTTCTTGATCTTTTAACGTGCCAGTTCGATTGTATGCATGCTGCTTTTTAAAAGCCAATAAAATAAGTTTCTTTGGATAATATACTTATCCAATTTAAGCATTTTTAACATGATACAATGAATTGATATATTGCATTTTAGGAATGTAGTTCAGAATACATACAGCACAAATTCCATCCAAAAAAAAAGTCACAAAGTATAACAGTAATCTCATACAAAATTAAAACATTTTTATTCAAAATTTGTGATTAAAAGAAAATGTCCGTTATACTAGGGGGGTTGGCATTCCCTAATTCCAATTTGCTACAGTAAAAAGGCATTCAATTAATGTCATGAACACATGGGGACCTGGTCTTCAAGGATGTAGTGAAGTCTGCTGATAACAATTTGATTTACTCCTTTTATTGGCTTTTAAAAAGCAGCATGAATACAATTGAATGGCTACTTTGAAGTCATCCAGCTGACGATAAACGGGCTACCGTAAAGTGCAATGTAACTGCGCACAAACATTTAAAGTGGAGATGGCGTGACCGCAGTGGGTCACAGCAGTGAGGCAAACCAGGAAATGCCTTAAGCTGCATTCTACCAAAGATTCCAACAGGGGGCGCTGAAGAAGGTTGCAGAAGCTTTAGAGTCTTATCTATCTCAATACAAAATGAGTCAACTTCTTACTTGTTTTATTACCTCAGACAAAATTCTCATGACAACACTATTGGTCTCAATCGCTAGTAAAAAAATCTTCTTCAAGACAATATGATGTTAATTATGTAAATAATGGTCCAATTTAGAAGCACTATGTCCATTATTTATATACAGTCTATGCTGAGGACACTAATTGTTGAAGTTTTGGAACGGAACATATTTATTTAATTTCTTGCTTAATGTATGACTTAAATTGCTCAACAGTCAGTGATCTACAGGTTTCGTATTTTGCGCTTTATAATGTGCCACACTTCTTCAATACTACCTGCAGTCTTTTCCTTCAAAGTCATGCTGTTGTAACAGGTGAAAAATGTGCCATGGCATTGTCTTGCTGAAATAAGCAAGGACATCCCTGTAAAATATGTTGTCTGGACGGCATCATATGTTTTTTTTCAGCATTTGTGGTGCCTTCACAGCTGTGCAAGTTACCCATGATGCCATATGCCACAAATACTTTCTATTTCTCTTAGTTTACAATTGAGTGAATATCAAAAAAGATAAGCAGAGTATCGTATTCTGTTTTGTTTACATAGAATTCCAACTATTTATGAATAAGGGTTTTAGATGAGTCAGTAAAAAGGTTGATTGTTTAGGTACACTTGCTATACCATCATCTGTTATACCATCATCTGTCCGCTAGGTGGCGGTAATGCGACTGTACGTTGGTTTGCTAAACGCCAAAAAACTCAAGAAGAAGATGTTCCTCTTCAGCAGTCTGGTGCCTAACATGATTAGAAATCAATGCAGAGGTGTTGAGAAAGTGTGTTTGAGCTCCAACAGTGTTACTAGCAGAGCCTCCGGATGTGAAGCTTCATCGGCCAGATTAGACTTTGTGCTTCACACTTGTTTTCTGAATGTTTTGCCTCTGACTCATCTCCTACAAAGCTATCGGAGTTAGCTTAGCATGCTAGCTGTAAACAGACAGTCAGAGTGACTGACGGAGAGCAAACCGCGTTTTTGACGGAGTTCTTGTGGAGAAAACGTTTCTGTCAGTGTGTGGAGATGTCCAAAGGTGAAATGCTGAGAGTCTTGGTGAAGCAGCGAATAACTGCGGCTGCTGAAGAGATATTCGGGCTGTTTGAAAGAACGATAACAGAGTACGAGGAGGAACTGAGTCGGTCAAAAGAGGAGAACAAGCGACAACAGAAACTACTGGACGCTGTTTACAACCCTCAGCTTCGGCTACACAGAGCAGGTTGGTCCACTTTATTTCCCTTTCTCTCTCTGTTTACTCTCAGTTCACATACTGACCTCTGATCTGACCAACAATACGACCGGAGAGCGGCTTTATTCGGACCTTTACGGCAACAGCAGGCAGTTGAAATGTTGAAATGTTTGTGCCTTTATTTCGCTTCTTTTCTCACATTTCACTAACTATAAAAGTAAAGCACTTCTCGGACTGTTTATTGACTTTAACCAGGTATCACAATCATTACTGAACTGTTTGTTTCGTATTTTAAATTTAGCAGATACGAGATGCTTATTGTGTCATTGTTGATGAGATTGTAGTGGCACTTGAGGGAATCTGAAGTTGTTTTGAACTCGTTGTGGTGCCAGAAATGAGATCTTGCAAAAGGTTTGCTGTCCCTAAATGCTTTCTATTTCCGTGGGTGATCAGCTGTGCAGGTGACGTCACAACAAACAAACACACACACACACACACACACACACACACACACACACACATTATTACACGTGCAAATTGGCTACAACAGAGATAACACCTAAGAAAAAGAGTTGGCTTCTTTGCTGTATGTTTTAGTCAGCATAGTTGTTAGTGTACATCTTTACATGGAACCCATTAAACAGATAAAGCAATTATTATTCAATTTAGGATTGCAATTTTGGTTTGTTTGTATCAACCATATTGGGGTAGGTGTACACCCCATTAGCATACAGTTTTATTTGTGTTTCAATGTCTCCTGCAGATGTCCAGCAGCTGTTGGTACATAAAGAAGAAATTCCCTCAGAGCAGCAGGACTGGAGCTCCAGTCTGGACCAGAAGGACCCAGAGCCCCCACAAATTAAAGAGGAACAACAAAAGGATCTCTGGATCAAACAGGAGGGAGAGCAGCTTGCAGAGCTGGAGGAGGCTGATTTCACCAAGTTCTCCTTCACTCCTGTCCCTGCCCCTGAGCCCTCACAGCTTCATCAAATTGAACACATGAAAACAGAAGCTGATGGAGAGGACTGTGGAGGACCAGAACCAGCCGGGAACTTGGATCCAAATTCACATTTACAACCAGATGCTGAAGACAGGTCTGGAGACTCTTCTGAACCTGAGACTGATGACAGCAGTGATTGGATAGAGAGCAGAGATTCCCAGTCAGGTTTAAAATCTTTGAAAACTGTTGACATTCCTAATAGAACTGGTGAGAAAGCATTCAGCTGCTCAATGTGTGAGAAAAGATTTGCCAAGAAGACATATCTGACGGGACACATAAGATGTCATACTGGAGAGAAACCTTTCAGCTGCTCCATTTGTGATAAAAGATTTGTGAGAAAATCACATCTGAACTATCACACGATGACTCACACAAAAGAGAAACCTTACAGCTGCTCAGTGTGTGGTAAAGGTTTCACTGGAAGCGGAGATCTGGTGAGACACATGAGAATCCACACAGGAGAGAAACCTTACAGCTGCTCAGTGTGTGGTAAAGGTTTTACTGTACGTGGAAACCGGGAGATGCACATGAGAATCCACACAGGAGAGAAACCTTTCAGCTGCTCATTGTGTAGTAAAGGTTTCAATGGAAGAGGAGACCTGGAGAGACACATGAGAATCCACACAGGAGAGAAACCTTTCAGCTGCTCAGTGTGTAGTAAAAGTTTCACTGGAAGCGGAGACCTGGTGAGACACATGAAAATCCACACAGGAGAGAAACCTTACAGCTGCTCAGTGTGTGGTAAAAGATTTTTGCAAAAAGGGAATCTTAAGATTCACATGAGGATTCATACGGGACAGAAACCCTTCAGTTGTTCAGTGTGTGGTCAAGCATTCAAACATAGCTCAAGTCTAGGGAGTCACATGTGGAATCATAGAGAGAACGTCAAATATATACAGAACACTTGAAAAATCACACAGAGGAAAATCCGTCCTGTTTGGGTGTTTGTTCCAAAAGATTTTTGCTGCATCAACAGAGAAAACAACATAAATGTGTAAGTCGTCAGTCCTCAGAGCTTCATCATGCTCAAAAAAACGGGAAAAGAGAACAAAACCGGTTTTGTTGGCCTCCACTGGGCAACTTCCAGCGCTTTTCTCTCACCTTTTTACCCACGTCATAAGTGGCATATGACATATTATTTATTTTAGCAACCACCTTTTAGTATTTTAGCATTTTTTGTTGCCTTTTTTTATCACATTTTCTGATGAGTTTCTTAATGCCTATGATCCATTGTTAATTTTCTTTCACAATAAAGGTTACAAGTTGAGAAATTGTCTGTGAGCTTTGTTGAGTTTTGTTATGAGTGATTTTTTTTCTGCTACTGATTAATAAAAAACAACAAATTTGACATTATCTGAACTAAGCATCAATATTTAAGAAGTACATCATTTGATTATTTTTATAATAAAATTGAAAAAGTTGTACTTTTTATCTAACCACTACTCCCTGTATGGGAATGATGGTAAATATCGTCTCTTCAGTTGGGAATAATGAGATCATTTTATAGAATAAATATATTTAATTTTAGTAGGATTCTCATCAAGTTGCAGTGGAACTGGATATTGCTCTTCCAAGATCAGCATGTTGGCAAGACATCCTGCTTGAGATCCTTCACAATAAGGGTTTGGTTATCTCCTTCCTTTGGGTTTCTGAGCATGTAGGAGTAGATGGAAATGAGAATACAGACATTTTGGTAAAAAAATGTAAACAACAGATAATTGATGATCAAGTACAGAAGGCAAAATCAATCATAAAGGACCATTTGTGAAAGATCTGGCAAGAATACAAGGATTGAAGTGACAGGGAAACATCTATAAAATATTTTTAAAAACATGTTTTGGAGTCCAAGAGAAGAGGTGACCATCTCACGTCTCAGGTTAGGAAATGCAAGACTAAACCAGAACCTCCATAGAATAAGAAAGCAACATTTTCAAGCTTTTCTTTAATTACTTGCTTCTATTTAATCCTTTGGGGTTTATGATCACGCTTGCGTGACCAGATAATGTGGCTTTTTTCAAAGCGCCGTCACAAAAAACGAGGTCACATGGAGCAAGGACTTGAAACTTTCTCCAGTTTTTGGTTTGACGTTCTGAGGTCATGTAAATACGTAAGCTTCCATATGTAAAACCAAATATGTGATCGTTTTAATTTGATAGTACAAAAATATGTATTCAAGGGTAAAAGTAGGATGGGACGAGGCAGGCGTGACATTTTGCAAAAATGGAATAAAAGGGGTCTAATCATCTAACACTGTTCCTATAAATAAACATGTTTTTATGGTATATATTTTTTTGTGTGTATAGTTTTATAATATTTGAATTTTACCTTTATATGTACATATTTGCAACCTATGTTTCCATTTTTCAGGTCCGAAACAGTTCATTAAGCATATTTGTGGTTTTTATTGTCATAAATAGTATCATTTTACTTCATCTGAAGTTGTGCTAAGAAAGTACCAAATACCAAACATGGATATAGTAATTTATGTGGTATATCGGGTATATCAGACCCCGAAACGGGACTAAAAAAGAGAATCTAGTTTTTCCCCTGCTATACCACCATCTGTCCGCTAGGTGGCGGTAATGCGACTGTACGTTGGTTTGCTAAACGCCAAAAAACTCAAAAAGAAGATGTTCCTCTTCAGCAGTCTGGTGCCTAACATGATTAGAAATCAATGCAGAGGTGTTGAGAAAGTGTGTTTGAGCTCCAACAGTGTTACTAGCAGAGCCTCTGGATGTGAAGCTTCATCGGCCAGATTAGACTTTGTGCTTCACACTTGTTTTCTGAATGTTTTGCCTCTGACTCATCTCCTACAAAGCTATCGGAGTTAGCTTAGCATGCTAGCTGTACACAGACAGTCAGAGTGACTGACGGAGAGCAAACCGCGTTTTTAACGGAGTTCTTGTGGAGAAAACGTTTCTGTCAGTGTGTGGAGATGTCCAAAGGTGAAATGCTGAGAGTCTTGGTGAAGCAGCGAATAACTGCGGCTGCTGAAGAGATATTCGGGCTGTTTGAAAGAACGATAACAGAGTACGAGGAGGAACTGAGTCGGTCAAAAGAGGAGAACAAGCGACAACAGAAACTACTGGACGCTGTTTACAACCCTCAGCTTCGGCTACACAGAGCAGGTTGGTCCACTTTATTTCCCTTTCTCTCTCTGTTTACTCTCAGTTCACATACTGACCTCTGATCTGACCAACAATACGACCGGAGAGCGGCTTTATTCGGACCTTTACGGCAACAGCAGGCAGTTGAAATGTTGAAATGTTTGCATTGTTTGTGCCTTTATTTCGCTTCTTTTCTCACATTTCACTAACTATAAAAGTAAAGCACTTCTCGGACTGTTTATTGACTTTAACCAGGTATCACAATCATTACTGAACTGTTTGTTTCGTATTTTAAATTTAGCAGATACGAGATGCTTATTGTGTCATTGTTGATGAGATTGTAGTGGCACTTGAGGGAATCTGAAGTTGTTTTGAACTCGTTGTGGTGCCAGAAATGAGATCTTGCAAAAGGTTTGCTGTCCCTAAATGCTTTCTATTTCCGTGGGTGATCAGCTGTGCAGGTGACGTCACAACAAACAAACAAACAAACAAACAAACAAACACACACACACACACACACACACACACACACACACACACACACACACTATTACACGTGCAAATTGGCTACAACAGAGATAACACCTAAGAAAAAGAGTTGGCTTCTTTGCTGTATGTTTTAGTCAGCATAGTTGTTAGTGTACATCTTTACATGGAACACATTAAACAGATAAAGCAATTATTATTCAATTTAAGATTGCAATTTTGGTTTGTTTATATCAACCATATTGGGGTAGGTGTACACCCCATTTGCATACTGTTTAATTTGTGTTTCAATGTCTCCTGCAGATGTCCAGCAGCTGTTGGTACATAAAGAAGAAATTCCCTCTGAGCAGCAGGACTGGAGCTCCAGTCTGGACCAGAAGGACCCAGAGCCCCCACAAATTAAAGAGGAACAACAAAAGGATCTCTGGATCAAACAGGAGGGAGAGCAGCTTGCAGAGCTGGAGGAGGCTGATTTCACCGAGTTCTCATTCACTCCTGTCCCTGCCCCTGAGCCCTCACAGCTTCATCAAATTGAACAGATGAAAACACAAGCTGATGGAGAGGACTGTGGAGGACCAGAACCAGCCGGGAACTTGGATCCAAATTCACATTTACAACCAGATGCTGAAGACAGGTCTGGAGACTCTTCTGAACCTGAGACTGATGACAGCGGTGATTGGATAGAGAGCAGAGATTCCCAGTCAGGTTTAAAATCTTTGAAAACTGTTGACATTCCTAATAGAACTGGTGAGAAAGCATTCAGCTGCTCAATGTGTGAGAAAAGATTTGCCAAGAAGACATATCTGACGAGACACATAAGATGTCATACTGGAGAGAAACCTTACAGCTGCTCCATTTGTGATAAAAGATTTGTGCGAAAATCACAGCTGAACCATCACATGATGACTCACACAAAAGAGAAACCTTACAGCTGCTCAGTGTGTAGTAAAGGTTTCACTGGAAGCGGAGACCTGGTGAGACACATGAGAATCCACACAGGAGAGAAACCTTACAGCTGCTCACTGTGTAGTAAAGGTTTCACTGGAAGCGGAGACCTGGTGAGACACATGAGAATCCACACAGGAGAGAAACCTTTCAGCTGCTCAGTGTGTAGTAAAGGTTTCAATGGAAGAAGAGACCTGGAGAAACACATGAGAATCCACACAGGAGAGAAACCTTTCTGCTGCTCAGTGTGTGGTAAAGTTTTCACCGAAAGAGGAAACCTGGAGAGACACATGAGAATCCACACAGGAGAGAAACCTTTCAGCTGCTCAGTGTGTAGTAAAGGTTTCACTGAAAGAGGAAACCTGGAGAGACACATGAGAATCCACACAGGAGAGAAACCTTTCAGCTGCTCAGTGTGTAGTAAAGGTTTCACTGAAAGAGGAAACCTGGAGAAACACATGAGAATACACACAGGAGAGAAACCCTTCAGCTGCTCAGTGTGTGGTAAAAGTTTTGCGCACAAATGGAGTCATAAGATTCACATGAAGACTCATACAGGATAGAAACCCTTCAGTTGTTCATTGAACACATGAAAACACATGAAAAATCACACAGAGGAAATCTACCCAGGTTGGGCGTTCGTTACAAAAGATTTCTGCTGCATCAACAGAGAAAACAACATAAATGTGCTAGTCGTCAGTCCTCAGAGCTTCATCATACTAAACAAAAAAAAAAAGGGAAAAGAGAGCAAACCGGTATATTGCTGAACTCCACTGGGCAACTTTCATCGCTGTTCACTCACCTCTTTAACCTTTCCTTGAGGTTGGGGAGCATCCCTTATATATGAAAAACATACTACGTCACATGATGACTCATACAGGAGAGAAACCTTTCAATTGCTCAGTGTGTAGCAAAAGATTTATACGGAAGGCTGTTGCTGTCAGTCCTCACAGCTTTATTAAGGTCAAAATTTGAACAGAGAGTCCAGCCAAAACTACTTATCTTAAATGAGTATCAGTTTTAATTACACGAAGACTACTTTTACAACTTTTTGATATGATGACATCGGCCTAAATTACAATAAAAGACCTAGCCTCTGTCTCCCTAACTTGCTGTTTTATTTTTTGTTCATGCCAGTGTGCCTCATTAATGTTTATACCATAGACTGTATATAAATAATGGACGTAGTCACCGTGACGTCACCCATTGGTTTGTGGACTGCCCGTTGGAAGCCTCGAGTTCAGCGTTACACTCGTCGCCATCTTGCGTCGCCATCATGTTTCCGATAGGCGGAGCAGACCATAATTGGACTGTGGCGGAGCGCGAGGGATCTGACGACACTGACTACAGCCTCTCTACACCGGCAACCCGACTGAGAGAAGCCGCTGCTAATTCATGTTAGCATTAACTGGAGCATTAACTGGGATGTTAGTTTTGGCTAGCAAAAAAACAAAAACAAAATGTATCTTTCTTACCTCAGAAAACTGAGCAGCGACTCCTTGAAGTGTCTGTTAGTCCAACCAAACGCTGAACAAGACATTTTTACTGAACAAAACGTTCAAATAAACTGTCATTAAGTGAAAATATAGTGTGAAAGGGTCAAAGTTATGAGACCAAACCGCTAAACGTCCTCTTTTCTATCTATATAACGTTATATATAACTTTATTGACACGTTGCCGTGGATACGCTCTGCTTCTCTCCTGGTGACGGCTCGCCTTGTCAGTGACCTGTCAATCAAAGCTAGAAACGCCCCAAATCATACGATTCTTTATCTTCTATTTTCTTCTAAATGGGGCCATTATTAGAACTATTGACATCAAATTGTCTTGAAGAAGATTTTTTACTAGCGATTGAGACCATAATGTTGTCCCTGAAAAATTTTTCTGAGGTAATAAATCAAGTGAGAAGTTTTCAAATTTAGCACTGAAATGAATGGGCAGATTCCTTTTGCAGCCAAACTTAGCACCCCCTATTGGAATTTTCGGTGAATTGCAGGCTTTATGCACTTCCTGGTGGCTTCCATGCTCAGGCACGGAGATTGCCGCCTGGTTTATACACAGACTTGTGCAAGGTTATAAAAGGGTTCAGGTGAATATGCTTTATGTCAGTAAGTCATTATTTTAAAGTTTTTGTGCCCATCAAACAAGTCACTCATATACCAGTTTTTTTTAGGTGTTCTTGTAAACCAAACCTTACTTTAAAGCAACATTTATTTGCACATTAACATTATTGTGTTCATTCTTTTATGATTATTTAGTCTCATAATACTTTGTTTGATACTTGTTCAGGGATAATTCATTATTTGCGATTAAAATTGTTATTAGTGTTTATTGTGTTTTTATTGTGTTCTTTTTCATGTGCTATTAGATAAGAGAAAATAATCCAGTCATGATAGAGGAGTTGGCCGATAGAGACCTATTCGGATTCAGAGGAATCAGCTGCTCAGTTTGTGGGAAATGTTTTAAACAAAAGATTCACCAGACAGGCACATGCCCAAAAAATATATAGATTTTTTTAACAGTTGTGGCGGTAAACCTGCTGGTTTTGATGAAAGTTTTAGCAGCAATAAAACTGGAGCACTAGAGTCTTGAAACATTTCTGGCAAAAGTAAAACACCAGAGTAAGAATGTCTTTTTTAAAAACATTTAATATAATTTGTTTTCCCAAGGATTTAACTTAAATTATTATTTATTTATCTATTTATTTATTTGAACAGTTGGAATTACATAAAATAATAAAGATAACAAATAGTGTAAAGTGCAGGGAGAGGCAGAAAACTCAGATGGGTTTATTTAAAGCCTCCACCTAAAATGTCACAGTTATAAGAAAGTAATAAATTGATAATAGAAAAAAACATATGTATAACATCAACAACAATTTGTAATGACAAAAACAAAAATAATATAAAAACAAAAATATGAACATGATATAAAAGCATATTTGTGTCTGAAAAAGAATTTAAACAGCAGTTAAATGGGCTTTTAGACATATTTTGAAACATTTTATGAAAATGGAGTTCTTTGCCAGATGGGAAAAGGTATTCCATAATTTAGCAACAAATTGCATGGAAAGTCTTGGAGGATGAAGATCTAAAGATTGACGCGTTGGATAGGAGTGAACCTGAGAATTACATTTAAAATAAGTCTTAAAGGGCTCTGGAAAGTTTTCATGATCTTTTAACGTGCCAGTTCGATTGTATGCATGCTGCTTTTTAAAAGTCAATAAAATATGTTTCTTTGGATAATATACTTATCCAATTTAAGCATTTTTAACATGATACAATGAATTGATATGTTGCATTTTAGGAATGTAGTTCAGAATACATACAGCACAAATTCCATCCAAAAAAAAGTCACAAAGTATAACAGTAATCTCATACAAAATCTAAACATTTTTATTTAAAATTTGTGATTAAAAAAAAAAAATGTCCGTTATACTAGGGGGGTTGGCATTCCCTAATTCCAATTTGGTACAGTAAAAAGGCATTCAATTAATGTCATGAACACATGGGGACCTGGTCTTCAAGGATGTAGTGAAGTCTGCTGATAACAATTTGATTTACTCCTTTTATTGGCTTTTAAAAAGCAGCATGAATACAATTGAATGGCTACTTTGAAGTCATCCAGCTGCGTGATAAACGGGCTACCGTAAAGTGCAATGTAACTGCGCACAAACATTTAAAGTGGAGATGGCGTGACCGCAGTGGGTCACAGCAGTGAGGCAAACCAGGAAATGCCTTAAGCTGCATTCTACCAAAGATTCCAACAGGGGGCGCTGAAGAAGGTTGCAGAAGCTTTAGAGTCTTATCTATCTCAATACAAAATGAGTCAACTTCTTACTTGTTTTATTACCTCAGACAAAATTCTCATGACAACACTATTGGTCTCAATCGCTAGTAAACAATCTTCTTCAAGACAATATGATGTTAATTATGTAAATAATGGTCCAATTTAGAAGCACTATGTCCATTATTTATATACAGTCTATGCTGAGGACACTTATTGTTGAAGTTTTGGAACGGAACATATTTATTTAATTTCTTGCTTAATCTATGACTTAAATTGCTCAACAGTCAGTGATCTACAGGTTTCGTATTTTGCGCTTTATAATGTGCCACACTTCTTCAATACTACCTGCAGTCTTTTCCTTCAAAGTCATGCTGTTGTAACAGGTGCAAAATGTGCCATGGCATTGTCTTGCTGAAATAAGCAAGGACATCCCTGTAAAAGATGTTGTCTGGACGGCATCATATGTTTTTTTCAGCATTTGTGGTGCCTTCACAGCTGTGCAAGTTACCCATGATGCCATATGCCACAAATACTTTCTATTTCTCTTAGTTTACACTTGAGTGAATATCAAAAATGATAAGCAGAGTATCGTATTCTGTTTTGTTTACATAGAATTTCAACTATTTATGAATAAGGGTTTTAGATGAGTCAGTAAAAAGGTTGATTGTTTAGGTACACTTGCTATACCATCATCTGTTATACCATCATCTGTCCGCTAGGTGGCGGTAATGCGACTGTACGTTGGTTTGCTAAACGCCAAAAAACTCAAAAAGAAGATGTTCCTCTTCAGCAGTCTGGTGCCTAACATGATTAGAAATCAATGCAGAGGTGTTGAGAAAGTGTGTTTGAGTGTCAACAGTGTTACTACTAGTGATGGGTAGATGAAGCCTCATGAAGCCTTGAACCTTTCCAGCCAACTGGTTCGAGAAAAGGTTCATATCTTGAGGCTTCATGTGCTCACAAACCCCCTGCTGGTCCAAATTGTCATTGACCTTTGAGCTGTTTGTGAGGCCTCTTGGTGCATGGGAATAATCACTGCCAACAGAAATAAAAACACCTTAATTTGATTTAGTGTGGATTTTATTTATCTGTTGTTTTGATTAATATGTGGGTAATGCTAATAGCAGTGTATTAGTAATTATTAATAATAATATATAATAATCATTATTATTTACTTTACCAGCATCATTTCAGTCAATGATAAAATAAATCCAATAGGACTTGAGGTGTTTGTTAAAAATGTTACAGTGTTTTCAAAGCACGGGGCAGAGATGGGACATCAATTGTGCTTGTGACTTTATTGATTGCAGTTTAAAAACAACAATTTCTCCACTGTGCTTGGACTCAGTCGGTTTCTATTTTGGAGACAACCTCTCCAGCTTTCGAAAAAACTCGTTCGCATGGGACTGAGGAGGCAGGGGTGCACAAGTCGAACCATTTCCTCAACCACCGAGGCTTCGAACGTCATCAATGACGTCACTCGCCCTAAACAACACAAACGTCGATACGCGCTCCACCAAAGACTTCCGGGATTTCTCGACACACGCTCCGAAGCATCGGCACGATCCGACCCATCACTAGTTACTAGCAGAGCCTCTGGATGTGAAGCTTCATCGGCCAGATTAGACTTTGTGCTTCACACTTGTTTTCTGAATGTTTTGCCTCTGACTCATCTCCTACAAAGCTATCGGAGTTAGCTTAGCATGCTAGCTGTAAACAGACCGCGTTTTTGACGGAGTTCTTGTGGAGAAAACGTTTCTGTCAGTGTGTGGAGATGTCCAAAGGTGAAATGCTGAGAGTCTTGGTGAAGCAGCGAATAACTGCGGCTGCTGAAGAGATATTCGGGCTGTTTGAAAGAACGATAACAGAGTACGAGGAGGAACTGAGTCGGTCAAAAGAGGAGAACAAGCGACAACAGAAACTACTGGACGCTGTTTACAACCCTCAGCTTCGGCTACACAGAGCAGGTTGGTCCACTTTATTTCCCTTTCTCTCTCTGTTTACTCTCAGTTCACATACTGACCTCTGATCTGACCAACAATACGACCGGAGAGCGGCTTTATTCGGACCTTTACGGCAACAGCAGGCAGTTGAAATGTTGAAATGTTGAAATGTTTGTGCCTTTATTTCGCTTCTTTTCTCACATTTCACTAAGTATAAAAGTAGAGCACTCCTCGAACTGTTTATTGACTTTAACCAGGTATCACAATCATTACTGAACTGTTTGTTTCGTAATTTAAATTTAGCAGATACGAGATGCTTATTGTGTCATTGTTGATGAGATTGTAGTGGCACTTGAGGGAATCTGAAGTTGTTTTGAACTCGTTGTGGTGCCAGAAATGAGATCTTGCAAAAGGTTTGCTGTCCCTAAATGCTTTCTATTTCCGTGGGTGATCAGCTGTGCAGGTGACGTCACAACAAACAAACAAACAAACAAACACACACACACACACACACACACACACACACACACACACACACTATTACACATGAAAATTGCCTACAACAGAGATAACACCTAAGAAAAAGAGTTGGCTTCTTTGCTGTATGTTTTAGTCAGCATAGTTGTTAGTGTACATCTTTACATGGAACACATTAAACAGATAAAGCAATTATTATTCTACTTAAGATTGCAATTTTGGTGTGTTTGTATCAACCATATTGGGGTAGGCGTACACCCCATTTGCATACAGTTTAATTTGTGTTTCAATGTCTCATGCAGATGTCCAGCAGCTGTTGGTACATAAAGAAGAAATTCCCTCTGAGCAGCAGGACTGGAGCTCCAGTCTGGACCAGAAGGACCCAGAGCCCCCACAAATTAAAGAGGAACAACAAAAGGATCTCTGGATCAAACAGGAGGGAGAGCAGCTTGCAGAGCTGGAGGAGGCTGATATCACCAAGTTCTCCTTCACTCCTGTCCCTGCCCCTGAGCCCTCACAGCTTCATCAAATTGAACAGATGAAAACAGAAGCTGATGGAGAGGACTGTGGAGGACCAGAACCAGCCGGGAACTTGGATCCAGATTCACATTTACAACCAGATGCTGAAGACAGGTCTGGAGACTCTTCTGAACCTGAGACTGATGACAGCGGTGATTGGATAGAGAGCAGAGATTCCCAGTCAGGTTTAAAATCTTTGAAAACTGTTGACATTCCTAATAGAACTGATGAGAAAGCATTCAGCTGCTCAATGTGTGAGAAAAGATTTGCCAAGAAGACACAGCTGACGACACACATAAGATGTCATACTGGAGAGAAACCTTACAGCTGCTCAGTGTGTAGTAAAAGTTTCACTGTAAGCGGAAACCTGGTGAGACACATGAGAATCCACACAGGAGAGAAACCTTACAGCTGCTCAGTGTGTGGTAAAGGTTTCACTGTACGTGGAAACCGGGAGATACACATGAGAATCCACACAGGAGAGAAACCTTTCAGCTGCTCAGTGTGTAGTAAAGGTTTCACTGTACGTGGAAACCGGGAGATACACATGAGAATCCACACAGGAGAGAAACCTTTCAGCTGCTCAGTGTGTAGTAAAAGTTTCACTGTAAGCGTAGCCCTGGTGAGACACATGAGAATCCACACAGGAGAGAAACCTTACAGCTGCTCAGTGTGTAGTAAAGGTTTCACTGAAAGAGGAAACCTGGAGAAACACATGAGAATCCACACAGGAGAGAAACCTTTCAGCTGCTCAGTGTGTAGTAAAGGTTTCACTGAAAGAGGAAACCGGGAGATACACATGAGAATCCACACAGGAGAGAAACCCTTCAGCTGCTCAGTGTGTGGTAAAAGTTTTGTGCACAAATGGAGTCATAAGATTCACATGAAGACTCATACAGGACAGAAACCCTTCAGTTGTTCATTGAACACATGAAAACACATGAAAAATCACACAGAGGAAATCTACCCAGGTTGGGCGTTCGTTACAAAAGATTTCTGCTGCATCAACAGAGAAAACAACATAAATGTGCTAGTCGTCAGTTCTCAGAGCTTCATCATACTAAACAAAAAAAAAAAAGGGAAAAGAGAGCAAACCGGTATATTGCTGAACTCCACTGGGCAACTTTAATCGCTGTTCACTCACCTCTTTAACCTTTCCTTGAGGTTGGGGAGCATCCCTTATCTATGAAAAACATACTACGTCACATGATGACTCATACAGGAGAGAAACCTTTCAATTGCTCAGTGTGTAGCAAAAGATTTATACGGAAGGCTGTTGCTGTCAGTCCTCACTGCTTTATTAAGGTCAAAATGTGAACAGAGAGTCCAGCCAAAACTACTTATCTTAAATGAGCATCAGTTTTAATTACACGAGACTACTTTTACAACTTTTTGATATGATGACATCGGCCAAAATTACAATAAAAGACCTAGCCTCTGTCTCCCTAACTTGCTGTTTTATTTTCTTTTCATGCCAGTGTGCCTCATTAATGTTTATACACAGACTTGTGCAAGGTTATAAAAGGGTTCAGGTGAATATGCTTTATGTCAGTAAGTCATTATTTTAAAGTTTTTGTGCCCATCAAACAAGTCACTCATATACCAGTTTTTTTTAGGTGTTCTTATAAACCAAACCTTACTTTAAAGCAGCATTTATTTGCACATTAACATTATTGTGTTCATTCTTTTATGATTATTTAGTCTCATAATACTTTTTGTGATACTTGTTCAGGGATAATTCATTATTTGCGATTAAAATTGTTATTAGTGTTTATTGTGTTTTTATTGTGTTCTTTTTCATGTGCTATTAGATAAGAGAAAATAATCCAGTCGTGATAGAGGAGTTGGCCGAAAGAGACCTATTCGGATTCAGAGGAATCAGCTGCTCAGTTTGTGGGAAATGTTTTAAACAAAAGATTCACCACACAGGCACATGCCCAAAAAATATATAGATTTTTTTAACAGTTGTGGCGGTAAACCTGCTGGTTTTGATGAAAGTTTTAGCAGCAATAAAACTGGAGCACTAGAGTCTTGAAACATTTCTGGCAAAAGTAAAACACCAGAGTAAGAATGTCTTTTTAAAAACATTTAATAGAATTTGTTTTCCCAAGGATATAGCTGAAATGATTATTATTTAGAGGCAGAAAACTCAGATGGGCTTATTTATTTAAAGCCTCCACCTAAAATGTCACAGTTATAAGAAAGTAATAAATTGATAATAGAAAAAAACATATGTATAACATCAACAACAATTTGTAATGACAACAACAAAAATAATATAAAAACAAAAAAATGAACATGATATAAAAGCATATTTGTGTCTGAAAAAGAATTTAAACAGCAGTTAAATGGGTTTTTAGACATATTTCTAAACATTTTATGAAAATGGAGTTCTTTATCAGATGGGAAAAGGTATTCCATAATTTGGTGCCCCGAAATTTAACAACAAATTGCATGGAAAGTCTTGGAGGATGAAGATCTAAAGATTGACGCGTTGGATAGGAGTGAACCTGAGAATTACATTTAAAATAAGTCTTAAAGGGCTCTGGAAAGTTTTCATGATCTTTTAACGTGCCAGTTCGATTGTATGCATGCTGCTTTTTAAAAGCCAATAAAATATGTTTCTTTGGATAATATACTTATCCAATTTAAGCATTTTAACATGATACAATGAATTGATATGTTGCATTTTAGGAATGTAGTTCAGAATACATACAGCACAAATTCCATCCAAAAAAAAGTCACAAAGTATAACAGTAATCTCATACAAAATCTAAACATTTTTATTTAAAATTTGTGATTAAAAAAAAAAATGTCCGTTATACTAGGGGGGTTGGCATTCCCTAATTCCAATTTGGTACAGTAAAAAGGCATTAAATTAATGTCATGAACACATGGGGACCTGGTCTTCAAGGATGTAGTCGAGTTTGCTGATAACAATTTGATTTACTTATTTTATTGGCTTTCAAAAAGCGGTATGAATACAATCAAACTGGCATTTTGGAAGATTTTAGCGTCCCATAATTCCAAATTAGTACAGTAAAGAGGCATGGATTTCATATCATGAACCCATGGGGACCTGGTCTTCAAGGATGTAGTGAAGTCTGCTGATAACAATTTGATTTACTCCTTTTATTGGCTTTTAAAAAGCAGCATGAATACAATTGAATGGCTACTTTGAAGTCATCCAGCTGCGCGATAAACGGGCTACCGTAAAGTGCAATGTAACTGCGCACAAACATTTAAAGTGGAGATGGCGTGACCGCAGTGGGTCACAGCAGTGAGGCAAACCAGGAAATGCCTTAAGCTGCATTCTACCAAAGATTCCAACAGGGGGCGCTGAAGAAGGTTGCAGAAGCTTTAGAGTCTTATCTATCTCAATACAAAATGAGTCAACTTCTTACTTGTTTTATTACCTCAGACAAAATTCTCTTGACAACACTATTGGTCTCAATCGCTAGTAAAAAATCTTCTTCAAGATAATATGATGTTAATTATGTAAATAATGGTCCAATTTAGAAGCACTATGTCCATTATTTATATACAGTCTATGCTGAGGACACTAGTTGTTGAAGTTTTGGAACTTTATACTTTATAATGTGCCACACTTCTTCAATACTACCTGCAGTCTTTTCCTTCAAAGTCATGCTGTTGTAACAGGTGCAAAATGTGCCATGGCATTGTCTTGCTGAAATAAGCAAGGACATCCCTGTAAAAGATGTTGTCTGGACGGCATCATATGTTTTTTTCAGCATTTGTGGTGCCTTCAAAGCTGTGCAAGTTACCCATGATGCCATATGCCACAAATACTTTCAATTTCTCTTAGTTTACAATTGAGTGAATATCAAAAAAAGATAAGCAGAGTATCGTATTCTGTTTTGTTTACATAGAATTCCAACTATTTATGAATAAGGGTTTTAGATGAGTCAGTAAAAAGGTTGATTGTTTAGGTACACTTGCTATAGCATCATCTGTTATACCATCATCTGTCCGCTAGGTGGCGGTAATGCGACTGTACGTTGGTTTGCTAAACGCCAAAAAACTCAAAAAGAAGATGTTCCTCTTCAGCAGTCTGGTGCCTAACATGATTAGAAATCAATGCAGAGGTGTTGAGAAAGTGTGTTTGAGCTCCAACAGTGTTACTAGCAGAGCCTCTGGATGTGAAGCTTCATCGGCCAGATTAGACTTTGTGCTTCACACTTGTTTTCTGAATGTTTTGCCTCTGACTCATCTCCTACAAAGCTATCGGAGTTAGCTTAGCATGCTAGCTGTAAACAGACAGTCAGAGTGACTGACGGAGAGCAAACCGCGTTTTTGACGGAGTTCTTGTGGAGAAAACGTTTCTGTCAGTGTGTGGAGATGTCCAAAGGTGAAATGCTGAGAGTCTTGGTGAAGCAGCGAATAACTGCGGCTGCTGAAGAGATATTCGGGCTGTTTGAAAGAACGATAACAGAGTACGAGGAGGAACTGAGTCGGTCAAAAGAGGAGAACAAGCGACAACAGAAACTACTGGACGCTGTTTACAACCCTCAGCTTCGGCTACACAGAGCAGGTTGGTCCACTTTATTTCCCTTTCTCTCTCTGTTTACTCTCAGTTCACATACTGACCTCTGATCTGACCAACAATACGACCGGAGAGCGGCTTTATTCGGACCTTTACGGTGTTACATCCCTACTGGTTTCCACACCAACTGGTTTCCGTACGCGTACGTGCGTCAACATCAGCAGCTGTGCCCCCCCCTCTGTCAGCAGATTCGTCACATATTTATAAACATAATACCTGGCGTTTTACGAGTCGCATCTCCTATCTACTGGGGGGAACATCGTTTAATAAGTGAACACTACATCACAGCTGCCTATAAAAAAAAGAAATGTATGAATATAAAATGTTTGAGAGATCGCTAAGAGCTGGATTCGAACTCACCTAAGCAAAATTAAATAGCACATTATCCATCAGCTATACAGGTTGAGCCATTCGTCTTCTTTTGGTCTCCGTGACTTCAATTATCTATCCTTCAAGTTGCTTACGTCAGTTTCCAGGTAACATTTTGTTTTGGCTCGACCTAAAACAACTGGTTACCTTGAGCTGAACAGAGAAAATTACCGAACATATTTATCAAGTTCCTCCCTCGCTCACTCACTGCCCCTGTCTTGACCGAGGCTACTGTCCAATTAACCACTTTATGAGCCATATATGAAACATATTGTGGCATATAAATACTTTTAAAAGTGAAGATCTAACTAGCCAATTTTAAAAGTAATACTTTTAAAAGTATTTATATGCCACAATATGTTTCATATATGGCTCATAAAGTGGTTAATTGGACAGTAGCCTCGGTCAAGACAGGGGCAGTGAGTGAGCGAGGGAGGAACTTGATAAATATGTTCGGTAATTTTCTCTGTTCAGCTCAAGGTAACCAGTTGTTTTAGGTCGAGCCAAAACAAAATGTTACCTGGACACTGAGGTAGGCAATTTCATGAATATATAATTGAAGCTCAGAAATATTGAGGAGCCCAAGTGGCTTACACCGTGTAGCGTCAGTCTCGCAAGCTTTTTATTTTTCTCTGTGGCGAGTTCGAATCTATCTTTTAAACTCGTTTTCCGTGCTAAATGTTGATTAGCTACTTTACTGCTCCATCCGGATTATGATGTACAGTCGGAACATAATTACAAGACGTGTGCGTGGACATTGTGCATTTGAAAAGCATGGACATACACAAGTTCGAGTATTTTGACCAGAGAAGTATTGTCTGAATTAGATCGTCTCTTTTTAAAAGTATTTATTTGTCACAATATGTTCCATATGGGGTTCATAAAGTGGTTAATATGACATGGTCTCGGTCGAGACACGGGCAGTGAGAGAGAGAGGGAGAAACGTGATAAATACGTTCGGTATTTGTTTATGTTCGGCTCAAGGAAACCAGTTGGTTTAGATCGAGCCGAAACAAAATGTTACCTGGACACTGACGTAAGCAACTTGAAGGATACATAATTGAAGTCACGGAGACCAAAAGAAGACGAATGGCTCAACCTGTATAGCTGATGGATAATGTGCTATTTAATTTTGCTTAGGTGAGTTCGAATCCAGCTCTTAGCGATCTCTCAAACATTTTATATTCATACATTTCTTTTTTTTATAGGCAGCTGTGATGTAGTGTTCACTTATTAAACGATGTTCCCCCCAGTAGATAGGAGATGCGACTCGTAAAACGCCAGGTATTATGTTTATAAATATGTGACGAATCTGCTGACAGAGGGGGGGGCACAGCTGCTGATGTTGACGCACGTACGCGTACGGAAACCAGTTGGTGTGGAAACCAGTAGGGATGTAACAACGGCAACAGCAGGCAGTTGAAATGTTGAAATGTTTGCATTGTTTGTGCCTTTATTTCGCTTCTTTTCTCACATTTCACTAACTATAAAAGTAAAGCACTTCTCGGACTGTTTATTGACTTTAACCAGGTATCACTAGTGATGGCTGATCGAGGCTTTGTTGAAGCTTCGACACTTTATACAAAACATGGTTCATTACTCGAAGCTTCAATGACACACAGTGCTCCAGTAGGACATCTAGTGGCCCATAAAATGAAGTGCAACCGAGACGTGCCATTGATTGGTTCATGCATTTGTTTTCAACTACACGACTGAATACAACAACAATGATGTTTTATAAGGCGTCCCGGTGTCTCACACTGGTAGAGCACGTACCTTTAAGGTTAAGTGCTGCGGCGGACCCGGGTTCGAATCCGGCCTGAGGTCCCTTTTCACATGGGGCTGGCGCAAATACAGATTATATTATGGAATTTGGCAAATAATGTTTTGGGGTTCATTGGTAAAGAGCTTCATGGGTGGGTGGGGAAAGAGATTGTGCTTGAAAAACAGGGCAGTGACTGTGCTTGTGTCACTTGTTATGAATTTTTATTTAGAAACAACAGTTTTTCCACAGTTTTGGGATTCAAGCGGTTTCTTCTTTTCAATACAATTTCCCCAGCCTTGGAAATAACCTGTTCACACGGCACGGATGAGGCCGGGGTGCATAAGAAATGTTTAGCAACTTGATAAAGATTGGGATATACATTTTTGTGGTTTGCCCAGTATGTGAGCAGTTCTGAAGTTCTTTCTAGTGGAGGATCAGCGAGGTAGCGGTTCACTTCCACTGTTGGTGATTCGGTGACATTCGAAGCACTTTGCTGCTTCGAACGTCACGAGTCATGTGACCAAACCACGCCTCGGCACAGTGCTTCGGGACGTTTGCTTCATGAGCTACCGCGCATGTGTCGGAGCTTCAAGTGTCAGCGGACCATCACTAGGTATCACAATCATTACTGAACTGTTTGTTTCGTATTTTAAATTTAGCAGATACGAGATGCTTATTGTGTCATTGTTGATGAGATTGTAGTGGCACTTGAGGGAATCTGAAGTTGTTTTGAACTCGTTGTGGTGCCAGAAATGAGATCTTGCAAAAGGTTTGCTGTCCCTAAATGCTTTCTATTTCCGTGGGAGATCAGCTGTGCAGGTGACGTCACAACAAACAAACACACACACACACACACACACACACACACACATTATTACACGTGCAAATTGGCTACAACAGAGATAACACCTAAGAAAAACAGTTGGCTTCTTTGCTGTATGTTTTAGTCAGCATAGTTGTTAGTGTACATCTTTACATGGAACCCATTAAACAGATAAAGCAATTATTATTCTACTTAAGATTGCAATTTTGGTGTGTTTGTATCAACCATATTGGGGTAGGCGTACACCCCATTTGCATACAGTTTAATTTGTGTTTCAATGTCTCATGCAGATGTCCAGCAGCTGTTGGTACATAAAGAAGAAATTCCCTCTGAGCAGCAGGACTGGAGCTCCAGTCTGGACCAGAAGGACCCAGAGCCCCCACAAATTAAAGAGGAACAACAAAAGGATCTCTGGATCAAACAGGAGGGAGAGCAGCTTGCAGAGCTGGAGGAGGCTGATATCACCAAGTTCTCCTTCACTCCTGTCCCTGCCCCTGAGCCCTCACAGCTTCATCAAATTGAACAGATGAAAACAGAAGCTGATGGAGAGGACTGTGGAGGACCAGAACCAGCCGGGAACTTGGATCCAGATTCACATTTACAACCAGATGCTGAAGACAGGTCTGGAGACTCTTCTGAACCTGAGACTGATGACAGCGGTGATTGGATAGAGAGCAGAGATTCCCAGTCAGGTTTAAAATCTTTGAAAACTGTTGACATTCCTAATAGAACTGATGAGAAAGCATTCAGCTGCTCAATGTGTGAGAAAAGATTTGCCAAGAAGACATATCTGACGAGACACATAAGATGTCATACTGTAGAGAAACCTTTCAGCTGCTCCATTTGTGATAAAAGATTTCTGCAAAAATCACAGCTGAACCCTCACATGATGACTCACACAAAAGAGAAACCTTTCAGCTGCTCATTGTGTAGTAAAGGTTTCACTGGAAACGGAGACCTGGTGAGACACATGAGAATCCACACAGGAGAGAAACCTTACAGCTGCTCAGTGTGTGGTAAAGGTTTCACTGTACGTGGAAACCGGGAGATACACATGAGAATCCACACAGGAGAGAAACCTTTCAGCTGCTCAGTGTGTGGTAAAGGTTTCACTGTACGTGGAAACCGGGAGATGCACATGAGAAACCACACAGGAAAGAAACCTTTCAGCTGCTCAGTGTGTAGTAAAGGTTTCACTGGAAGAGGAGCCCTGGAGAGACACATGAGAATCCACACAGGAGAGAAACCTTTCAGCTGCTCAGTGTGTGGTAAAGTTTTCACTGAAAGAGGAAACCTGGTGAGACACATGAGAATCCACACAGGAGAGAAACCCTTCAGCTGCTCAGTGTGTGGTAAAGGTTTCACTGAAAGAGCAAACCTGGAGAGACACATGAGAAGCCAAACAGGAGAGAAACCCTTCAGCTGCTCAGTGTGTGGTAAAAGTTTTGTGCACAAATGTAATCATAACATTCACATGAAGACTCATACAGGATAGAAACCCTTCAGTTGTTCATTGAACACATGAAAACACATGAAAAATCACACAGAGGAAATCTACCCAGGTTGGGCGTTCGTTAAAAAAAGATTTCTGCTGCATCAACAGAGAAAACAACATAAATGTGCTAGTCGTCAGTCCTCAGAGCTTCATCATACTAAACAAAAAAAAAAACAGGGAAAAGAGAGCAAACCGGTATATTGCTGAACTCCACTGGGCAACTTTAATCGCTGTTCAAGCAACATTTATTTGCACATTGACATTATTGTGTTCATTCTTTTATGATTATTTAGTCTCATAATACTTTGTGTGATACTTGTTCAGGGATAATTCATTATTTGCGATTAAAATTGTTATTAGTGTTTATTGTGTTTTTATTGTGTTCTTTTTCATGTGCTATTAGATAAATGCCTTAAGCTGCATTCTACCAAAGATTCCAACAGGGGGCGCTGAAGAAGGTTGCAGAAGCTTTAGAGTCTTATCTATCTCAATACAAAATGAGTCAACTTCTTACTTGTTTTATTACCTCAAACCAAATTCTCTTGACAACACTATGGTCTCAATCGCTAGTAAAGAATCTTCTTCAAGACAATATGATGTTAATTATGTAAATAATGGTCCAATTTAGAAGCACTATGTCCATTATTTATATACAGTCTATGCTGAGGACACTAATTGTTGAAGTTTTGGAACGGAACATATTTATTTAATTTCTTGCTTAATCTATGACCTAAATTGCTCAACAGTCAGTGATCTGCAGGTTTCGTATTTTGCGCATTATAATGTGCCACACTTCTTCAATACTACCTGCAGTCTTTTCCTTCAAAGTCATGCTGTTGTAACAGGTGCAAAATGTGCCATGGCATTGTCTTGCTGAAATAAGCAAGGACATCCCTTTAAAAGATGTTGTCTGGACGGCATCATATGTTTTTTTCAGCATTTGTGGTGCCTTCACAGCTGTGCAAGTTACCCATGATGCCATATGCCACAAATACTTTCTATTTCTCTTAGTTTACAATTGAGTGAATGTCAAAAAAGATAAGCAGAGTATCGTATTCTGTTTTGTTTACATAGAATTCCAACTATTTATGAATAAGGGTTTTAGATGAGTCAGTAAAAAGGTTGATTGTTTAGGTACACTTGTGCAGTTTCTTTTTGTCCCAAACAAACAAAATTAAGAGGGATATGTAAAATAGTAGTGATAACAATACATACAAAAAATTAAAGTCAAATAAATGAATGAATGAAAAAACCCTACAACATCAGTCAGAGATGAAATGGAAAAAATAAAGTCCTGTACAACCACTGCTACCCCATAAGTTGGGGGCTGTTTGTTTCTTAAAGTCAGCTGTCGATAGCCATAAAACTATATTAAAATATTTAACACCAAGTAAAAGAAGGTGATGCCTAGTAGTACCAGTATTAATTTGGCCAACCAGCAGGTGGTGCATTTGACTAAACATTCATAAAGCTGTGGGATTCAGGTAATCCAGAGATGAAACAACCAATATAGGAACTAAAATACAACAACAAACTATGAACTTTCCATTCTTATTGTAGCATAAGATAAGATAGTATCTACAACCAGATGCTGATGATGAGACTGGACTCTTCTAAAAACTGATAACAGTGATGATTGTTAGGACACCAGAGAAACTTACTCAGGTTTAAACAGTCAACATTTCTTTTTTAGGATACTAAATGTGTTCAGTTTTACTTGTTATATAAGGATGCCCCCGATTAAACACTATCCGCCGATATTCTGTAAAAATGTGCAAACGAGACATTGGCATTAATGCTCTCTAGTAGCTTCTTCTCTGCACATGTTAGTTATTGTGTCATTAACCCTTTATCAGGCAAATAACTATATTTGGTAACTTCAGGTAATATTTCCAGAAAAAAAGTTGCAAATTTACTAGATTAAAGTGGCAAATCTACAAGAATAAAAGTTGCAGATTTAAGAGATTTTAAGTGCCAAATCCATGCAAAGAAAGTTGCAGATTTACGATAAAAAAGTGGGAAAACAGCAACTTTTTTCTCCCAGATTCATCAATTTGACCCTTAATAGGACACTCATTGAAATACTTGCAAATTCCAAATTTCAAAATCGACTTCTATGTAGTTCCTATGCTGCCTAGATTGTGAAAAAAAAAGTTTTGTTTCAGGCAGGCTGTGTAGCTTTCTGCCAGCAGATGTCAGTGTGGGTTTGTTTGTGTGAGCCGTGAGTTCCCGTTAATGGGAATTTCACAATTTAGGGGGCAGTGTTCTTCTCCTGGAACTACATAGAAGTCGATTTTTAAAACAGCCCCCCTCCCCCACACCTTTCCTTCTCTGATTACCTTCACACACCTCCTTTCCTCCCTGTAATCATCGGGTCTCTTAGACCCGTCGTTGCTTTTCTTCTTCTTTTTCTTTTTCTTTTTACCAAAACCAAAGATATTGCATATGAAAGCAGCTGCTTGAAAACAAATGAACCCACTGTGAACTTCAAGCAACAGCTTAATGCTACAAACATGCTTTTCGTTGAAATGATCCCATATTTATTGCATTAAATTGCATCATCAGAGCTGATACACCATGGTGTAGTGGTTTACACCTTTGCCTCGCAGCTTGAGGTTCACCGGTTCGACTCCCAACCTGCATTGCAGGATTGAAATTTTCTGTCCACATGGTGTCACACTTTGTCTGAAAATGGTCGGCTGTATGTTCTGTATGGCTTTGTGGCAGAAGAAAACCTGGATTACTAATTTCCTGTTACATTGGAGCTTTGTGTTAACAGGACATCAGTTCATCAACGTCAGTGAGTTTGCTGCTCGCACCTGACACTTTGCTCAAAGGACTAGAAATGAGAAATACCCCGGTCCAGGGTGGACCAGGCTCTCGCCCAATGTCAGCTGGGATTGGCGTCAGCCCCCCGCGGCCCAAATGCAAATAAGCGGTTGAGGATAACGAATGGATGAATGAACAATGGTGAGAAAAAAGTCAAAATACAATGTTGACAAAAAAGGACGAAAAGAGTATTAACAGGTGGGTCCTGGATATCGATAAAGAAGACTCTCTTTCGAGAAAAAAGTCTGAATAGAGAAAAAGAGTATTAACAGGTGGGTCCTGGAGATATATGAAGAAAAACTTCTTTCGAGAAAAAAGTCTGAATAGAAGAAAAAGAGTATTAACAGGTGGGTCCTGGAGATATATGAAGAAAAACTTCTTTCGAGAAAAAAGTCTGAATAGAAGAAAAAGAGTATTAACAGGTGGGTCCTGGATATATATGAAGAAAAACTTCTTTCGAGAAAAAAGTCTGAATAGAAGAAAAAGAGTATTAACAGGTGGGTCCTGGAGATATATGAAGAAAAACTTCTTTCGAGAAAAAAGTCTGAATAGAAGAAAAAGAGTATTAACAAGTGGGTCCTGGATATCGATAAAGAAGACTCTCTTTCGAGAAAAAAGTCTGAATAGAAGAAAAAGAGTATTAACAGGTGGGTCCTGGATATCGATAAAGAAGACTCTCTTTCGAGAAAAAAGTCTGAATAGAGAAAAAGAGTATTAACAGGTGGGTCCTGGATATCGATAACGAAGACTCTCTTTCGAGAAAAAAGTCTGAATAGAGAAAAAGACTATTAACAGGTTGGTCCTGGATATCGATAAAGAAGACTCTCTTTCGAGAAAAAAGTCTGAATAGAGAAAAAGAGTATTAACAGGTGGGTCCTGGATATCGATAACGAAGACTCTCTTCCGAGAAAAAAGTCTGAATAGAAGAAAAAGAGTATTAACAGGTGGGTCCTGGATATCGATAACGAAGACTCTCTTCCGAGAAAAAAGTCTGAATAGAAGAAAAAGAGTATTAACAGGTGGGTCCTGGAAATCGATAAAGAAGACTCTCTTTCGAGAAAAAAGTCTGAATAGAAGAAAAAGAGTATTAACAGGTCGCAAACACAATCAACGCTCAGAGACGTTTGAACTTGGATCAGTCCTCTGGGTAAAATTCAGGATCCACTGATATGGAAAAAGTCAAGAGAGGAGTTGCTGCTCTGCGGCAGCTGGCACAGTTGTTTCTTGGTTTCATTGCCCGGCTGGAATTGCGGCAGCGTTCAGAGGAGCCAAGAGGATGGGAAGTTGGCCTTCGCCTCTCTGAGAGAGTGCAACTGGCTGTGATCATCAGCCAGCCTACGGAAAGTCCCGGTGACTGGCTGGAATTGCGGCAACGTTCAGAAGAGGCGAGAGGATGGGAAGTTGGCCTTCGCCTCTTTAAAACAGTGCGACTGGTTCTGATCATCGGCCAGCCTGCGGAAAGTCCCGGAGACTCGGCTGTGTAGTGACGTGGAAAGGGGGGCTGAAGATTCGACAGAGGTGGAGACGCTGGCTCCAGGAGGCTATGGAACGACATTACACCTGCTACCCCCAGAAGACAATATCATACGCAAAAAACAATAATGAAATAATGAAATGACATTGTAATTGTAGCACTATCTGTCACGGTGTCATTAAAAATAAAGGTTGTGAAATATTTTGTTTTCTTCGTGTCATTCTTGTCTTCAGTGTTCACATTAATAGAAGTCAGCTGTGGTACAGTGGCTATCTGTGGCGTGGCGTCTCTGATGTCCTTTTTAAAAAAAATTTTTATCCAAACAGTGCCTTGTATAGGCATTGCTTTTCCTCTCCCCTGAAGAAAGCTCGCCTTGTTAGCCACTTTTCAATCAAAGATAGCCACGCTCCAAATCATACGATTCTTTTATTTCTGTTTTCTTCTAAATGGGTCATAATTTACACAATTAACATCATCTTGTCTTGCCGAATATGTTTTTACTAGCGACTGAGACAAATAGTGTTGTCGCAAAAAGAATTTCTGAGGTAATGAATCAAGTGGTAAGTCGTCTCATTTTGTATCGGACAGATAGGACCCAAATGCTTCTGCAACCGCGGTCAGCCCCCCCTGTTGGAATTTCTGTAAGAATGGAGTCCGAAGGCCCTTCCTGGTTTGCCTCACTGCTCAAACCCGGAGGTTGCCGCCTGACCAGAACACAAAGATATTGCGTATGAAAGTAGCTGCTTGAAAACAAATGAACCAACTGTGAACTTCAAGCAACAGCTTAATGCTACAAACATGCTTTTCGTTGAAATGATCCCATATTTACGGCATTAAATTGCATCATCGAAGATGTTACACCTTGGTGTAGTGGTTTACACCTTTGCCTCGCAGCTTGAGGTTCACCGGTTCGACTCCCAACCTGCACCTGCTGATTTGAAATTTTCTGTCCACATGGTGTCACACTTTGTCTGAAAATGGTCGGCTGTATGTTCTGTATGGCTTTGTGGCAGAAGAAAACCTGGATTACTAATTTCCTGTTACATTGGAGCTTTGTGTTAACAGGACATCAATTCATCAACGTCAGTGAGTTTGCTGCTCGCACCTGACACTTTGCTCAAAGGACTAGAAATGAGAAATACCCCGGTCCAGGGTGGACCAGGCTCTCGCCCAATGTCAGCTGGGATTGGCGTCAGCCCCCCGCGACCCCAATGCAAATAAGCGGTTGAGGATAATGAATGGATGAATGAACAATGGTGAGAAAAAAGTCAAAATACAATGTTGACAAAAAAGGAGGAAAAGAGTATTAACAGGTGGGTCCTGGAGATCTATGAAGAAGAACTTCTTTCGAGAAAAAAGTCGGAATAGAAGAAAAAGAGTATTAACAGGTGGGTCCTGGATATCGATAAAGAAGACTCTCTTTCGAGAAAAAAGTCTGAATAGAAGAAAAAGAGTATTAACAGATGGGTCCTGGAGACATATGAAGAAAAACTTCTTTCGAGAAAAAAGTCTGAATAGAAGAAAAAGAGTATTAACAGGTGGGTCCTGGAGACATATGAAGAAAAACTTCTTTCGAGAAAAAAGTCTGAATAGAAGAAAAAGAGTATTAACAGGTGGGTCCTGGATATCGATAAAGAAGACTCACTTTCGAGAAAAAAGTCTGAATAGAGAAAAAGACTATTAACAGGTTGGTCCTGGATATCGATAAAGAAGACTCTCTTTCGAGAAAAAAGTCTGAATAGAGAAAAAGAGTATTAACAGGTGGGTCCTGGATATTGATAACGAAGACTCACTTTCGAGAAAAAAGTCTGAATAGAGAAAAAGACTATAAACAGGTTGGTCCTGGATATCGATAAAGAAGACTCTCTTTCGAGAAAAAAGTCTGAATAGAGAAAAAGAGTATTAACAGGTGGGTCCTGGATATCGATAACGAAGACTCTCTTTCGAGAAAAAAGTCTGAATAGAAGAAAAAGAGTATTAACAGGTGGGTCCTGGATATCGATAAAGAAGACTCTCTTTCGAGAAAAAAGTCTGAATAGAAGAAAAAGAGTATTAACAGGTGGGTCCTGGATATCGATAAAGAAGACTCTCTTTCGAGAAAAAAGTCTGAATAGAGAAAAAGACTATTAACAGGTTGGTCCTGGATATCGATAAAGAAGACTCTCTTTCGAGAAAAAAGTCTGAATAGAGAAAAAGACTATTAACAGGTTGGTCCTGGATATCGATAAAGAAGACTCTCTTTCGAGAAAAAAGTCTGAATAGAAGAAAAAGAGTGTTAACAGGTCGCAAACACAATCAACGCTCAGAGACGTTTGAACTTGGATCAGTCCTCTTGGTAAAATTCAGGATCCACTGATATGGAAAAAGTCAAGAGAGGAGTTGCTGCTCTGCGGCAGCTGGCACAGTTGTTTCTTGGTTTCATTGCCCGGCTGGAATTGCGGCAGCGTTCAGAGGAGCCAAGAGGATGGGAAGTTGGCCTTCGCCTCTCTGAGAGAGTGCAACTGGCTGTGATCATCAGCCAGCCTACGGAAAGTCCCGGTGACTGGCTGGAATTGCGGCAACGTTCAGAAGAGGCGAGAGGATGGGAAGTTGGCCTTCGCCTCTTTAAAACAGTGCGACTGGTTCTGATCATCGGCCAGCCTGCGGAAAGTCCCGGAGACTCGGCTGTGTAGTGACGTGGAAAGGGGGGCTGAAGATTCGACAGAGGTGGAGACGCTGGCTCCAGGAGGCTATGGAACGACATTACACCTGCTACCCCCAGAAGACAATATCATACGCAAAAAACAATAATGAAATAATGAAATGACATTGTAATTGTAGCACTATCTGTCACGGTGTCATTAAAAATAAAGGTTGTGAAATATTTTGTTTTCTTCGTGTCATTCTTGTCTTCAGTGTTCACATTAATAGAAGTCAGCTGTGGTACAGTGGCTATCTGTGGCGTGGCGTCTCTGATGTCCTTTTTAAAAAATTTTTTTATCCAAACAGTGCCTTGTATAGGCATTGCTTTTCCTCTCCCCTGAAGAAAGCTCGCCTTGTTAGCCACTTTTCAATCAAAGATAGCCACGCTCCAAATCATACGATTCTTTTACTTCTGTTTTCTTCTAAATGGGTCATAATTTACACAATTAACATCATCTTGTCTTGCCGAATATGTTTTTACTAGCGACTGAGACAAATAGTGTTGTCGCAAAAAGAATTTCTGAGGTAATGAATCAAGTGGTAAGTCGTCTCATTTTGTATCGGACAGATAGGACCCAAATGCTTCTGCAACCGCGGTCAGCCCCCCCTGTTGGAATTTCTGTAAGAATGGAGTCCGAAGGCCCTTCCTGGTTTGCCTCACTGCTCAAACCCGGAGGTTGCCGCCTGACCAGAACACAAAGATATTGCGTATGAAAGTAGCTGCTTGAAAACAAATGAACCAACTGTGAACTTCAAGCAACAGCTTAATGCTACAAACATGCTTTTCGTTGAAATGATCCCATATTTACGGCATTAAATTGCATCATCGAAGATGTTACACCTTGGTGTAGTGGTTTACACCTTTGCCTCGCAGCTTGAGGTTCACCGGTTCGACTCCCAACCTGCACCTGCTGATTTGAAATTTTCTGTCCACATGGTGTCACACTTTGTCTGAAAATGGTCGGCTGTATGTTCTGTATGGCTTTGTGGCAGAAGAAAACCTGGATTACTAATTTCCTGTTACATTGGAGCTTTGTGTTAACAGGACATCAATTCATCAACGTCAGTGAGTTTGCTGCTCGCACCTGACACTTTGCTCAAAGGACTAGAAATGAGAAATACCCCGGTCCAGGGTGGACCAGGCTCTCGCCCAATGTCAGCTGGGATTGGCGTCAGCCCCCCGCGACCCAAATGCAAATAAGCGGTTGAGGATAATGAATGGATGAATGAACAATGGTGAGAAAAAAGTCAAAATACAATGTTGACAAAAAAGGAGGAAAAGAGTATTAACAGGTGGGTCCTGGAGATCTATGAAGAAGAACTTCTTTCGAGAAAAAAGTCGGAATAGAAGAAAAAGAGTATTAACAGGTGGGTCCTGGATATCGATAAAGAAGACTCTCTTTCGAGAAAAAAGTCTGAATAGAAGAAAAAGAGTATTAACAGATGGGTCCTGGAGACATATGAAGAAAAACTTCTTTCGAGAAAAAAGTCTGAATAGAAGAAAAAGAGTATTAACAGGTGGGTCCTGGAGACATATGAAGAAAAACTTCTTTCGAGAAAAAAGTCTGAATAGAAGAAAAAGAGTATTAACAGGTGGGTCCTGGATATCGATAAAGAAGACTCACTTTCGAGAAAAAAGTCTGAATAGAGAAAAAGACTATTAACAGGTTGGTCCTGGATATCGATAAAGAAGACTCTCTTTCGAGAAAAAAGTCTGAATAGAGAAAAAGAGTATTAACAGGTGGGTCCTGGATATTGATAACGAAGACTCTCTTTCGAGAAAAAAGTCTGAATAGAAGAAAAAGAGTATTAACAGGTGGGTCCTGGATATCGATAAAGAAGACTCACTTTCGAGAAAAAAGTCTGAATAGAGAAAAAGACTATTAACAGGTTGGTCCTGGATATCGATAAAGAAGACTCTCTTTCGAGAAAAAAGTCTGAATAGAGAAAAAGAGTATTAACAGGTGGGTCCTGGATATCGATAACGAAGACTCTCTTTCGAGAAAAAAGTCTGAATAGAAGAAAAAGAGTATTAACAGGTGGGTCCTGGATATCGATAAAGAAGACTCTCTTTCGAGAAAAAAGTCTGAATAGAAGAAAAAGAGTATTAACAGGTGGGTCCTGGATATCGATAAAGAAGACTCTCTTTCGAGAAAAAAGTCTGAATAGAGAAAAAGACTATTAACAGGTTGGTCCTGGATATCGATAAAGAAGACTCTCTTTCGAGAAAAAAGTCTGAATAGAGAAAAAGACTATTAACAGGTTGGTCCTGGATATCGATAAAGAAGACTCTCTTTCGAGAAAAAAGTCTGAATAGAAGAAAAAGAGTATTAACAGGTCGCAAACACAATCAACGCTCAGAGACGTTTGAACTTGGATCAGTCCTCTTGGTAAAATTCAGGATCCACTGATATGGAAAAAGTCAAGAGAGGAGTTGCTGCTCTGCGGCAGCTGGCACAGTTGTTTCTTGGTTTCATTGCCCGGCTGGAATTGCGGCAGCGTTCAGAGGAGCCAAGAGGATGGGAAGTTGGCCTTCGCCTCTCTGAGAGAGTGCAACTGGCTGTGATCATCAGCCAGCCTACGGAAAGTCCCGGTGACTGGCTGGAATTGCGGCAACGTTCAGAAGAGGCGAGAGGATGGGAAGTTGGCCTTCGCCTCTTTAAAACAGTGCGACTGGTTCTGATCATCGGCCAGCCTGCGGAAAGTCCCGGAGACTCGGCTGTGTAGTGACGTGGAAAGGGGGGCTGAAGATTCGACAGAGGTGGAGACGCTGGCTCCAGGAGGCTATGGAACGACATTACACCTGCTACCCCCAGAAGACAATATCATACGCAAAAAACAATAATGAAATAATGAAATGACATTGTAATTGTAGCACTATCTGTCACGGTGTCATTAAAAATAAAGGTTGTGAAATATTTTGTTTTCTTCGTGTCATTCTTGTCTTCAGTGTTCACATTAATAGAAGTCAGCTGTGGTACAGTGGCTATCTGTGGCGTGGCGTCTCTGATGTCCTTTTTAAAAAAATTTTTTATCCAAACAGTGCCTTGTATAGGCATTGCTTTTCCTCTCCCCTGAAGAAAGCTCGCCTTGTTAGCCACTTTTCAATCAAAGATAGCCACGCTCCAAATCATACGATTCTTTTACTTCTGTTTTCTTCTAAATGGGTCATAATTTACACAATTAACATCATCTTGTCTTGCCGAATATGTTTTTACTAGCGACTGAGACAAATAGTGTTGTCGCAAAAAGAATTTCTGAGGTAATGAATCAAGTGGTAAGTCGTCTCATTTTGTATCGGACAGATAGGACCCAAATGCTTCTGCAACCGCGGTCAGCCCCCCCTGTTGGAATTTCTGTAAGAATGGAGTCCGAAGGCCCTTCCTGGTTTGCCTCACTGCTCAAACCCGGAGGTTGCCGCCTGACCAGAACACAAAGATATTGCGTATGAAAGCAGCTGCTTGAAAACAAATGAACCAACTGTGAACTTCAAGCAACAGCTTAATGCTACAAACATGCTTTTCGTTGAAATGATCCCATATTTACGGCATTAAATTGCATCATCGAAGATGTTACACCTTGGTGTAGTGGTTTACACCTTTGCCTCGCAGCTTGAGGTTCACCGGTTCGACTCCCAACCTGCACCTGCTGATTTGAAATTTTCTGTCCACATGGTGTCACACTTTGTCTGAAAATGGTCGGCTGTATGTTCTGTATGGCTTTGTGGCAGAAGAAAACCTGGATTACTAATTTCCTGTTACATTGGAGCTTTGTGTTAACAGGACATCAATTCATCAACGTCAGTGAGTTTGCTGCTCGCACCTGACACTTTGCTCAAAGGACTAGAAATGAGAAATACCCCGGTCCAGGGTGGACCAGGCTCTCGCCCAATGTCAGCTGGGATTGGCGTCAGCCCCCCGCGACCCAAATGCAAATAAGCGGTTGAGGATAATGAATGGATGAATGAACAATGGTGAGAAAAAAGTCAAAATACAATGTTGACAAAAAAGGAGGAAAAGAGTATTAACAGGTGGGTCCTGGAGATCTATGAAGAAGAACTTCTTTCGAGAAAAAAGTCGGAATAGAAGAAAAAGAGTATTAACAGGTGGGTCCTGGATATCGATAAAGAAGACTCTCTTTCGAGAAAAAAGTCTGAATAGAAGAAAAAGAGTATTAACAGATGGGTCCTGGAGACATATGAAGAAAAACTTCTTTCGAGAAAAAAGTCTGAATAGAAGAAAAAGAGTATTAACAGGTGGGTCCTGGAGACATATGAAGAAAAACTTCTTTCGAGAAAAAAGTCTGAATAGAAGAAAAAGAGTATTAACAGGTGGGTCCTGGATATTGATAACGAAGACTCTCTTTCGAGAAAAAAGTCTGAATAGAAGAAAAAGAGTATTAACAGGTGGGTCCTGGATATCGATAAAGAAGACTCACTTTCGAGAAAAAAGTCTGAATAGAGAAAAAGACTATTAACAGGTTGGTCCTGGATATCGATAAAGAAGACTCTCTTTCGAGAAAAAAGTCTGAATAGAGAAAAAGAGTATTAACAGGTGGGTCCTGGATATCGATAACGAAGACTCTCTTTCGAGAAAAAAGTCTGAATAGAAGAAAAAGAGTATTAACAGGTCGCAAACACAATCAACGCTCAGAGACGTTTGAACTTGGATCAGTCCTCTTGGTAAAATTCAGGATCCACTGATATGGAAAAAGTCAAGAGAGGAGTTGCTGCTCTGCGGTAGCTGGCACAGTTGTTTCTTGGTTTCATTGCCCGGCTGGAATTGCGGCAGCGTTCAGAGGAGCCAAGAGGATGGGAAGTTGGCCTTCGCCTCTCTGAGAGAGTGCAACTGGCTGTGATCATCAGCCAGCCTACGGAAAGTCCCGGTGACTGGCTGGAATTGCGGCAACGTTCAGAAGAGGCGAGAGGATGGGAAGTTGGCCTTCGCCTCTTTAAAACAGTGCGACTGGTTCTGATCATCGGCCAGCCTGCGGAAAGTCCCGGAGACTCGGCTGTGTAGTGACGTGGAAAGGGGGGCTGAAGATTCGACAGAGGTGGAGACGCTGGCTCCAGGAGGCTATGGAACGACATTACACCTGCTACCCCCAGAAGACAATATCATACGCAGAAAACATAATTCTGAAATGACTGTGATTGGAGCACTGTTTGTCACAGTGTCATCGAAAATAAAAGTTGTGAAATATTTTGTTTTCTTCGTGTCATTCTTGTCTTCAGTGTTCACATTAATAGAAGTCAGCTGTGGTACAGTGGCTATCTGTGTCTCCCCTGAAGAAAGCTCGCCTTGTTAGCCCCTTTTCAATCAAAGGTAGCCACGCTCCAAATCATATGATTCTTTAACTTCTATTTTCTTCTAAATGGGTCATAATTTACACAATTAACATCATCTTGTCTTGCCGAATATGTTTTTACTAGCGACTGAGACAAATAGTGTTGTCGCAAAAAGAATTTCTGAGGTAATGAATCAAGTGGTAAGTCGTCTCATTTTGTATTGGACAGATAGGACCCAAATGCTTCTGCAACCGCGGTCAGCCCCCCCTGTTGGAATTTCTGTAAGAATGGAGTCCGAAGGCCCTTCCTGGTTTGCCTCACTGCTCAAACCCGGAGGTTGCCGCCTGACCAGAACACAAAGATATTGCGTATGAAAGTAGCTGCTTGAAAACAAATGAACCAACTGTGAACTTCAAGCAACAGCTTAATGCTACAAACATGCTTTTCGTTGAAATGATCCCATATTTATGGCATTAAATTGCATCATCAAAGATGTTACACCTTGGTGTAGTGGTTTACACCTTTGCCTCGCAGCTTGAGGTTCACCGGTTCGACTCCCAACCTGCACCTGCAGAATTGAAATTTTCTGTCCACATGGTGTCACACTTTGTCTGAAAATGGTCGGCTGTATGTTCTGTATGGCTTTGTGGCAGAAAAAGACCTGGATTACTAATTTCCTGTTACATTGGAGCTTTGTGTTAACAGGACATCAATTCATCAACGTCAGTGAGTTTGCTGCTCGCACCTGACACTTTGCTCAAAGGACTAGAAATGAGAAATACCCCGGTCCAGGGTGGACCAGGCTCTCGCCCAATGTCAGCTGGGATTGGCTTCAGCCCCCCGCGACCCAAATGCAAATAATCGGTTGAGGATAATGAATGGACGAATGAACAATGGTGAGAAAAAAGTCAAAATACAATGTTGACAAAAAAAGGACAAAAAAAGAGTATTAACAGGTGGGTCCTGGAGAACTATGAAGAAGAACTTCTTTCGAGAAAAAAGTCTGAATAGAAGAAAAAGAGTATTAACAGGTGGGTCCTGGATATCGATAAAGAAGACTCTCTTTCGAGAAAAAAGTCTGAATAGAAGAAAAAGAGTATTAACAGGTGGGTCCTGGATATCGATAAAGAAGACTCTCTTTCGAGAAAAAAGTCTGAATAGAGAAAAAGACTATTAACAGGTTGGTCCTGGATATCGATAAAGAAGACTCTCTTTCGAGAAAAAAGTCTGAATAGAGAAAAAGAGTATTAACAGGTCGCAAACACAATCAACGCTCAGAGACGTTTGAACTTGGATCAGTCCTCTGGGTAAAATTCAGGATCCACTGATATGGAAAAAGTCAAGAGAGGAGTTGCTGCTCTGCGGCAGCTGGCACAGTTGTTTCTTGGTTTCATTGCCCGGCTGGAATTGCGGCAGCGTTCAGAGGAGCCGAGAGGATGGGAAGTTGGCCTTCGCCTCTCTGAGAGAGTGCAACTGGCTGTGATCATCAGCCAGCCTACGGAAAGTCCCGGTGACTGGCTGGAATTGCGGCAACGTTCAGAAGAGGCGAGAGGATGGGAAGTTGGCCTTCGCCTCTTTAAAACAGTGCGACTGGTTCTGATCATCGGCCAGCCTGCGGAAAGTCCCGGAGACTCGGCTGTGTAGTGACGTGGAAAGGGGGGCTGAAGATTCGACAGAGGTGGAGACGCTGGCTCCAGGAGGCTATGGAACGACATTACACCTGCTACCCCCAGAAGACAATATCATACGCAGAAAACATAATTCTGAAATGACTGTGATTGGAGCACTGTCTGTCACAGTGTCATCGAAAATAAAAGTTGTGAAATATTTTGTTTTCTTCGTGTCATTCTTGTCTTCAGTGTTCACATTAATAGAAGTCAGCTGTGGTACAGTGGCTATCTGTGTCTCCCCTGAAGAAAGCTCGCCTTGTTAGCCCCTTTTCAATCAAAGGTAGCCACGCTCCAAATCATATGATTCTTTAACTTCTATTTTCTTCTAAATGGGTCATAATTTACACAATTAACATCATCTTGTCTTGCCGAATATGTTTTTACTAGCGACTGAGACAAATAGTGTTGTCGCAAAAAGAATTTCTGAGGTAATGAATCAAGTGGTAAGTCGTCTCATTTTGTATTGGACAGATAGGACCCAAATGCTTCTGCAACCGCGGTCAGCCCCCCCTGTTGGAATTTCTGTAAGAATGGAGTCCGAAGGCCCTTCCTGGTTTTCCTCACTGCTCAAACCCGGAGGTTGCTGCCTGACCAGAACACAAAGATATTGCGTATGAAAGCAGCTGCTTGAAAACAAATGAACCAACTGTGAACTTCAAGCAACAGCTTAATGCTACAAACATGCTTTTCGTTGAAATGATCCCATATTTATGGCATTAAATTGCATCATCGAAGATGTTACACCTTGGTGTAGTGGTTTACACCTTTGCCTCGCAGCTTGAGGTTCACCGGTTCGACTCCCAACCTGCACCTGCAGAATTGAAATTTTCTGTCCACATGGTGTCACACTTTGTCTGAAAATGGTCGGCTGTATGTTCTGTATGGCTTTGTGGCAGAAAAAGACCTGGATTACTAATTTCCTGTTACATTGGAGCTTTGTGTTAACAGGACATCAATTCATCAACGTCAGTGAGTTTGCTGCTCGCACCTGACACTTTGCTCAAAGGACTAGAAATGAGAAATACCCCGGTCCAGGGTGGACCAGGCTCTCGCCCAATGTCAGCTGGGATTGGCTTCAGCCCCCCGCGACCCAAATGCAAATAATCGGTTGAGGATAATGAATGGACGAATGAACAATGGTGAGAAAAAAGTCAAAATACAATGTTGACAAAAAAAGGACAAAAAAAGAGTATTAACAGGTGGGTCCTGGAGAACTATGAAGAAGAACTTCTTTCGAGAAAAAAGTCTGAATAGAAGAAAAAGAGTATTAACAGGTGGGTCCTGGATATCGATAACGAAGACTCTCTTCCGAGAAAAAAGTCTGAATAGAAGAAAAAGAGTATTAACAGGTGGGTCCTGGATATCGATAAAGAAGACTCTCTTTCGAGAAAAAAGTCTGAATAGAAGAAAAAGAGTATTAACAGGTCGCAAACACAATCAACGCTCAGAGACGTTTGAACTTGGATCAGTCCTCTGGGTAAAATTCAGGATCCACTGATATGGAAAAAGTCAAGAGAGGAGTTGCTGCTCTGCGGCAGCTGGCACAGTTGTTTCTTGGTTTCATTGCCCGGCTGGAATTGCGGCAGCGTTCAGAGGAGCCGAGAGGATGGGAAGTTGGCCTTCGCCTCTCTGAGAGAGTGCAACTGGCTGTGATCATCAGCCAGCCTACGGAAAGTCCCGGTGACTGGCTGGAATTGCGGCAACGTTCAGAAGAGGCGAGAGGATGGGAAGTTGGCCTTCGCCTCTTTAAAACAGTGCGACTGGTTCTGATCATCGGCCAGCCTGCGGAAAGTCCCGGAGACTCGGCTGTGTAGTGACGTGGAAAGGGGGGCTGAAGATTCGACAGAGGTGGAGACGCTGGCTCCAGGAGGCTATGGAACGACATTACACCTGCTACCCCCAGAAGACAATATCATACGCAGAAAACATAATTCTGAAATGACTGTGATTGGAGCACTGTTTGTCACAGTGTCATCGAAAATAAAAGTTGTGAAATATTTTGTTTTCTTCGTGTCATTCTTGTCTTCAGTGTTCACATTAATAGAAGTCAGCTGTGGTACAGTGGCTATCTGTGTCTCCCCTGAAGAAAGCTCGCCTTGTTAGCCCCTTTTCAATCAAAGGTAGCCACGCTCCAAATCATATGATTCTTTAACTTCTATTTTCTTCTAAATGGGTCATAATTTACACAATTAACATCATCTTGTCTTGCCGAATATGTTTTTACTAGCGACTGAGACAAATAGTGTTGTCGCAAAAAGAATTTCTGAGGTAATGAATCAAGTGGTAAGTCGTCTCATTTTGTATTGGACAGATAGGACCCAAATGCTTCTGCAACCGCGGTCAGCCCCCCCTGTTGGAATTTCTGTAAGAATGGAGTCCGAAGGCCCTTCCTGGTTTGCCTCACTGCTCAAACCCGGAGGTTGCCGCCTGACCAGAACACAAAGATATTGCGTATGAAAGTAGCTGCTTGAAAACAAATGAACCAACTGTGAACTTCAAGCAACAGCTTAATGCTACAAACATGCTTTTCGTTGAAATGATCCCATATTTATGGCATTAAATTGCATTATCAAAGATGTTACACCTTGGTGTAGTGGTTTACACCTTTGCCTCGCAGCTTGAGGTTCACCGGTTCGACTCCCAACCTGCACCTGCAGAATTGAAATTTTCTGTCCACATGGTGTCACACTTTGTCTGAAAATGGTCGGCTGTATGTTCTGTATGGCTTTGTGGCAGAAAAAGACCTGGATTACTAATTTCCTGTTACATTGGAGCTTTGTGTTAACAGGACATCAATTCATCAACGTCAGTGAGTTTGCTGCTCGCACCTGACACTTTGCTCAAAGGACTAGAAATGAGAAATACCCCGGTCCAGGGTGGACCAGGCTCTCGCCCAATGTCAGCTGGGATTGGCTTCAGCCCCCCGCGACCCAAATGCAAATAATCGGTTGAGGATAATGAATGGACGAATGAACAATGGTGAGAAAAAAGTCAAAATACAATGTTGACAAAAAAAGGACAAAAAAAGAGTATTAACAGGTGGGTCCTGGAGAACTATGAAGAAGAACTTCTTTCGAGAAAAAAGTCTGAATAGAAGAAAAAGAGTATTAACAGGTGGGTCCTGGATATCGATAAAGAAGACTCTCTTTCGAGAAAAAAGTCTGAATAGAAGAAAAAGAGTATTAACAGGTGGGTCCTGGATATCGATAAAGAAGACTCTCTTTCGAGAAAAAAGTCTGAATAGAGAAAAAGACTATTAACAGGTTGGTCCTGGATATCGATAAAGAAGACTCTCTTTCGAGAAAAAAGTCTGAATAGAGAAAAAGAGTATTAACAGGTCGCAAACACAATCAACGCTCAGAGACGTTTGAACTTGGATCAGTCCTCTGGGTAAAATTCAGGATCCACTGATATGGAAAAAGTCAAGAGAGGAGTTGCTGCTCTGCGGCAGCTGGCACAGTTGTTTCTTGGTTTCATTGCCCGGCTGGAATTGCGGCAGCGTTCAGAGGAGCCGAGAGGATGGGAAGTTGGCCTTCGCCTCTCTGAGAGAGTGCAACTGGCTGTGATCATCAGCCAGCCTACGGAAAGTCCCGGTGACTGGCTGGAATTGCGGCAACGTTCAGAAGAGGCGAGAGGATGGGAAGTTGGCCTTCGCCTCTTTAAAACAGTGCGACTGGTTCTGATCATCGGCCAGCCTGCGGAAAGTCCCGGAGACTCGGCTGTGTAGTGACGTGGAAAGGGGGGCTGAAGATTCGACAGAGGTGGAGACGCTGGCTCCAGGAGGCTATGGAACGACATTACACCTGCTACCCCCAGAAGACAATATCATACGCAGAAAACATAATTCTGAAATGACTGTGATTGGAGCACTGTCTGTCACAGTGTCATCGAAAATAAAAGTTGTGAAATATTTTGTTTTCTTCGTGTCATTCTTGTCTTCAGTGTTCACATTAATAGAAGTCAGCTGTGGTACAGTGGCTATCTGTGTCTCCCCTGAAGAAAGCTCGCCTTGTTAGCCCCTTTTCAATCAAAGGTAGCCACGCTCCAAATCATATGATTCTTTAACTTCTATTTTCTTCTAAATGGGTCATAATTTACACAATTAACATCATCTTGTCTTGCCGAATATGTTTTTACTAGCGACTGAGACAAATAGTGTTGTCGCAAAAAGAATTTCTGAGGTAATGAATCAAGTGGTAAGTCGTCTCATTTTGTATTGGACAGATAGGACCCAAATGCTTCTGCAACCGCGGTCAGCCCCCCCTGTTGGAATTTCTGTAAGAATGGAGTCCGAAGGCCCTTCCTGGTTTGCCTCACTGCTCAAACCCGGAGGTTGCCGCCTGACCAGAACACAAAGATATTGCGTATGAAAGTAGCTGCTTGAAAACAAATGAACCAACTGTGAACTTCAAGCAACAGCTTAATGCTACAAACATGCTTTTCGTTGAAATGATCCCATATTTATGGCATTAAATTGCATTATCAAAGATGTTACACCTTGGTGTAGTGGTTTACACCTTTGCCTCGCAGCTTGAGGTTCACCGGTTCGACTCCCAACCTGCACCTGCAGAATTGAAATTTTCTGTCCACATGGTGTCACACTTTGTCTGAAAATGGTCGGCTGTATGTTCTGTATGGCTTTGTGGCAGAAAAAGACCTGGATTACTAATTTCCTGTTACATTGGAGCTTTGTGTTAACAGGACATCAATTCATCAACGTCAGTGAGTTTGCTGCTCGCACCTGACACTTTGCTCAAAGGACTAGAAATGAGAAATACCCCGGTCCAGGGTGGACCAGGCTCTCGCCCAATGTCAGCTGGGATTGGCTTCAGCCCCCCGCGACCCAAATGCAAATAATCGGTTGAGGATAATGAATGGACGAATGAACAATGGTGAGAAAAAAGTCAAAATACAATGTTGACAAAAAAAGGACAAAAAAAGAGTATTAACAGGTGGGTCCTGGAGAACTATGAAGAAGAACTTCTTTCGAGAAAAAAGTCTGAATAGAAGAAAAAGAGTATTAACAGGTGGGTCCTGGATATCGATAAAGAAGACTCTCTTTCGAGAAAAAAGTCTGAATAGAGAAAAAGACTATTAACAGGTTGGTCCTGGATATCGATAAAGAAGACTCTCTTTCGAGAAAAAAGTCTGAATAGAGAAAAAGAGTATTAACAGGTGGGTCCTGGATATTGATAACGAAGACTCTCTTTCGAGAAAAAAGTCTGAATAGAAGAAAAAGAGTATTAACAGGTGGGTCCTGGATATCGATAAAGAAGACTCACTTTCGAGAAAAAAGTCTGAATAGAGAAAAAGACTATTAACAGGTTGGTCCTGGATATCGATAAAGAAGACTCTCTTTCGAGAAAAAAGTCTGAATAGAGAAAAAGAGTATTAACAGGTGGGTCCTGGATATCGATAACGAAGACTCTCTTTCGAGAAAAAAGTCTGAATAGAAGAAAAAGAGTATTAACAGGTGGGTCCTGGATATCGATAAAGAAGACTCTCTTTCGAGAAAAAAGTCTGAATAGAAGAAAAAGAGTATTAACAGGTGGGTCCTGGATATCGATAAAGAAGACTCTCTTTCGAGAAAAAAGTCTGAATAGAGAAAAAGACTATTAACAGGTTGGTCCTGGATATCGATAAAGAAGACTCTCTTTCGAGAAAAAAGTCTGAATAGAGAAAAAGACTATTAACAGGTTGGTCCTGGATATCGATAAAGAAGACTCTCTTTCGAGAAAAAAGTCTGAATAGAAGAAAAAGAGTATTAACAGGTCGCAAACACAATCAACGCTCAGAGACGTTTGAACTTGGATCAGTCCTCTTGGTAAAATTCAGGATCCACTGATATGGAAAAAGTCAAGAGAGGAGTTGCTGCTCTGCGGCAGCTGGCACAGTTGTTTCTTGGTTTCATTGCCCGGCTGGAATTGCGGCAGCGTTCAGAGGAGCCAAGAGGATGGGAAGTTGGCCTTCGCCTCTCTGAGAGAGTGCAACTGGCTGTGATCATCAGCCAGCCTACGGAAAGTCCCGGTGACTGGCTGGAATTGCGGCAACGTTCAGAAGAGGCGAGAGGATGGGAAGTTGGCCTTCGCCTCTTTAAAACAGTGCGACTGGTTCTGATCATCGGCCAGCCTGCGGAAAGTCCCGGAGACTCGGCTGTGTAGTGACGTGGAAAGGGGGGCTGAAGATTCGACAGAGGTGGAGACGCTGGCTCCAGGAGGCTATGGAACGACATTACACCTGCTACCCCCAGAAGACAATATCATACGCAAAAAACAATAATGAAATAATGAAATGACATTGTAATTGTAGCACTATCTGTCACGGTGTCATTAAAAATAAAGGTTGTGAAATATTTTGTTTTCTTCGTGTCATTCTTGTCTTCAGTGTTCACATTAATAGAAGTCAGCTGTGGTACAGTGGCTATCTGTGGCGTGGCGTCTCTGATGTCCTTTTTAAAAAATTTTTTTATCCAAACAGTGCCTTGTATAGGCATTGCTTTTCCTCTCCCCTGAAGAAAGCTCGCCTTGTTAGCCACTTTTCAATCAAAGATAGCCACGCTCCAAATCATACGATTCTTTTACTTCTGTTTTCTTCTAAATGGGTCATAATTTACACAATTAACATCATCTTGTCTTGCCGAATATGTTTTTACTAGCGACTGAGACAAATAGTGTTGTCGCAAAAAGAATTTCTGAGGTAATGAATCAAGTGGTAAGTCGTCTCATTTTGTATCGGACAGATAGGACCCAAATGCTTCTGCAACCGCGGTCAGCCCCCCCTGTTGGAATTTCTGTAAGAATGGAGTCCGAAGGCCCTTCCTGGTTTGCCTCACTGCTCAAACCCGGAGGTTGCCGCCTGACCAGAACACAAAGATATTGCGTATGAAAGCAGCTGCTTGAAAACAAATGAACCAACTGTGAACTTCAAGCAACAGCTTAATGCTACAAACATGCTTTTCGTTGAAATGATCCCATATTTACGGCATTAAATTGCATCATCGAAGATGTTACACCTTGGTGTAGTGGTTTACACCTTTGCCTCGCAGCTTGAGGTTCACCGGTTCGACTCCCAACCTGCACCTGCTGATTTGAAATTTTCTGTCCACATGGTGTCACACTTTGTCTGAAAATGGTCGGCTGTATGTTCTGTATGGCTTTGTGGCAGAAGAAAACCTGGATTACTAATTTCCTGTTACATTGGAGCTTTGTGTTAACAGGACATCAATTCATCAACGTCAGTGAGTTTGCTGCTCGCACCTGACACTTTGCTCAAAGGACTAGAAATGAGAAATACCCCGGTCCAGGGTGGACCAGGCTCTCGCCCAATGTCAGCTGGGATTGGCGTCAGCCCCCCGCGACCCAAATGCAAATAAGCGGTTGAGGATAATGAATGGATGAATGAACAATGGTGAGAAAAAAGTCAAAATACAATGTTGACAAAAAAGGAGGAAAAGAGTATTAACAGGTGGGTCCTGGAGATCTATGAAGAAGAACTTCTTTCGAGAAAAAAGTCGGAATAGAAGAAAAAGAGTATTAACAGGTGGGTCCTGGATATCGATAAAGAAGACTCTCTTTCGAGAAAAAAGTCTGAATAGAAGAAAAAGAGTATTAACAGATGGGTCCTGGAGACATATGAAGAAAAACTTCTTTCGAGAAAAAAGTCTGAATAGAAGAAAAAGAGTATTAACAGGTGGGTCCTGGAGACATATGAAGAAAAACTTCTTTCGAGAAAAAAGTCTGAATAGAAGAAAAAGAGTATTAACAGGTGGGTCCTGGATATTGATAACGAAGACTCTCTTTCGAGAAAAAAGTCTGAATAGAAGAAAAAGAGTATTAACAGGTGGGTCCTGGATATCGATAAAGAAGACTCACTTTCGAGAAAAAAGTCTGAATAGAGAAAAAGACTATTAACAGGTTGGTCCTGGATATCGATAAAGAAGACTCTCTTTCGAGAAAAAAGTCTGAATAGAGAAAAAGAGTATTAACAGGTGGGTCCTGGATATCGATAACGAAGACTCTCTTTCGAGAAAAAAGTCTGAATAGAAGAAAAAGAGTATTAACAGGTCGCAAACACAATCAACGCTCAGAGACGTTTGAACTTGGATCAGTCCTCTTGGTAAAATTCAGGATCCACTGATATGGAAAAAGTCAAGAGAGGAGTTGCTGCTCTGCGGTAGCTGGCACAGTTGTTTCTTGGTTTCATTGCCCGGCTGGAATTGCGGCAGCGTTCAGAGGAGCCAAGAGGATGGGAAGTTGGCCTTCGCCTCTCTGAGAGAGTGCAACTGGCTGTGATCATCAGCCAGCCTACGGAAAGTCCCGGTGACTGGCTGGAATTGCGGCAACGTTCAGAAGAGGCGAGAGGATGGGAAGTTGGCCTTCGCCTCTTTAAAACAGTGCGACTGGTTCTGATCATCGGCCAGCCTGCGGAAAGTCCCGGAGACTCGGCTGTGTAGTGACGTGGAAAGGGGGGCTGAAGATTCGACAGAGGTGGAGACGCTGGCTCCAGGAGGCTATGGAACGACATTACACCTGCTACCCCCAGAAGACAATATCATACGCAGAAAACATAATTCTGAAATGACTGTGATTGGAGCACTGTTTGTCACAGTGTCATCGAAAATAAAAGTTGTGAAATATTTTGTTTTCTTCGTGTCATTCTTGTCTTCAGTGTTCACATTAATAGAAGTCAGCTGTGGTACAGTGGCTATCTGTGTCTCCCCTGAAGAAAGCTCGCCTTGTTAGCCCCTTTTCAATCAAAGGTAGCCACGCTCCAAATCATATGATTCTTTAACTTCTATTTTCTTCTAAATGGGTCATAATTTACACAATTAACATCATCTTGTCTTGCCGAATATGTTTTTACTAGCGACTGAGACAAATAGTGTTGTCGCAAAAAGAATTTCTGAGGTAATGAATCAAGTGGTAAGTCGTCTCATTTTGTATTGGACAGATAGGACCCAAATGCTTCTGCAACCGCGGTCAGCCCCCCCTGTTGGAATTTCTGTAAGAATGGAGTCCGAAGGCCCTTCCTGGTTTGCCTCACTGCTCAAACCCGGAGGTTGCCGCCTGACCAGAACACAAAGATATTGCGTATGAAAGTAGCTGCTTGAAAACAAATGAACCAACTGTGAACTTCAAGCAACAGCTTAATGCTACAAACATGCTTTTCGTTGAAATGATCCCATATTTATGGCATTAAATTGCATCATCAAAGATGTTACACCTTGGTGTATTGGTTTACACCTTTGCCTCGCAGCTTGAGGTTCACCGGTTCGACTCCCAACCTGCACCTGCAGAATTGAAATTTTCTGTCCACATGGTGTCACACTTTGTCTGAAAATGGTCGGCTGTATGTTCTGTATGGCTTTGTGGCAGAAAAAGACCTGGATTACTAATTTCCTGTTACATTGGAGCTTTGTGTTAACAGGACATCAATTCATCAACGTCAGTGAGTTTGCTGCTCGCACCTGACACTTTGCTCAAAGGACTAGAAATGAGAAATACCCCGGTCCAGGGTGGACCAGGCTCTCGCCCAATGTCAGCTGGGATTGGCTTCAGCCCCCCGCGACCCAAATGCAAATAATCGGTTGAGGATAATGAATGGACGAATGAACAATGGTGAGAAAAAAGTCAAAATACAATGTTGACAAAAAAAGGACAAAAAAAGAGTATTAACAGGTGGGTCCTGGAGAACTATGAAGAAGAACTTCTTTCGAGAAAAAAGTCTGAATAGAAGAAAAAGAGTATTAACAGGTGGGTCCTGGATATCGATAAAGAAGACTCTCTTTCGAGAAAAAAGTCTGAATAGAAGAAAAAGAGTATTAACAGGTGGGTCCTGGATATCGATAAAGAAGACTCTCTTTCGAGAAAAAAGTCTGAATAGAGAAAAAGACTATTAACAGGTTGGTCCTGGATATCGATAAAGAAGACTCTCTTTCGAGAAAAAAGTCTGAATAGAGAAAAAGAGTATTAAAAGGTCGCAAACACAATCAACGCTCAGAGACGTTTGAACTTGGATCAGTCCTCTGGGTAAAATTCAGGATCCACTGATATGGAAAAAGTCAAGAGAGGAGTTGCTGCTCTGCGGCAGCTGGCACAGTTGTTTCTTGGTTTCATTGCCCGGCTGGAATTGCGGCAGCGTTCAGAGGAGCCGAGAGGATGGGAAGTTGGCCTTCGCCTCTCTGAGAGAGTGCAACTGGCTGTGATCATCAGCCAGCCTACGGAAAGTCCCGGTGACTGGCTGGAATTGCGGCAACGTTCAGAAGAGGCGAGAGGATGGGAAGTTGGCCTTCGCCTCTTTAAAACAGTGCGACTGGTTCTGATCATCGGCCAGCCTGCGGAAAGTCCCGGAGACTCGGCTGTGTAGTGACGTGGAAAGGGGGGCTGAAGATTCGACAGAGGTGGAGACGCTGGCTCCAGGAGGCTATGGAACGACATTACACCTGCTACCCCCAGAAGACAATATCATACGCAGAAAACATAATTCTGAAATGACTGTGATTGGAGCACTGTCTGTCACAGTGTCATCGAAAATAAAAGTTGTGAAATATTTTGTTTTCTTCGTGTCATTCTTGTCTTCAGTGTTCACATTAATAGAAGTCAGCTGTGGTACAGTGGCTATCTGTGTCTCCCCTGAAGAAAGCTCGCCTTGTTAGCCCCTTTTCAATCAAAGGTAGCCACGCTCCAAATCATATGATTCTTTAACTTCTATTTTCTTCTAAATGGGTCATAATTTACACAATTAACATCATCTTGTCTTGCCGAATATGTTTTTACTAGCGACTGAGACAAATAGTGTTGTCGCAAAAAGAATTTCTGAGGTAATGAATCAAGTGGTAAGTCGTCTCATTTTGTATTGGACAGATAGGACCCAAATGCTTCTGCAACCGCGGTCAGCCCCCCCTGTTGGAATTTCTGTAAGAATGGAGTCCGAAGGCCCTTCCTGGTTTTCCTCACTGCTCAAACCCGGAGGTTGCTGCCTGACCAGAACACAAAGATATTGCGTATGAAAGCAGCTGCTTGAAAACAAATGAACCAACTGTGAACTTCAAGCAACAGCTTAATGCTACAAACATGCTTTTCGTTGAAATGATCCCATATTTATGGCATTAAATTGCATCATCGAAGATGTTACACCTTGGTGTAGTGGTTTACACCTTTGCCTCGCAGCTTGAGGTTCACCGGTTCAACTCCCAACCTGCACCTGCAGAATTGAAATTTTCTGTCCACATGGTGTCACACTTTGTCTGAAAATGGTCGGCTGTATGTTCTGTATGGCTTTGTGGCAGAAAAAGACCTGGATTACTAATTTCCTGTTACATTGGAGCTTTGTGTTAACAGGACATCAATTCATCAACGTCAGTGAGTTTGCTGCTCGCACCTGACACTTTGCTCAAAGGACTAGAAATGAGAAATACCCCGGTCCAGGGTGGACCAGGCTCTCGCCCAATGTCAGCTGGGATTGGCTTCAGCCCCCCGCGACCCAAATGCAAATAATCGGTTGAGGATAATGAATGGACGAATGAACAATGGTGAGAAAAAAGTCAAAATACAATGTTGACAAAAAAAGGACAAAAAAAGAGTATTAACAGGTGGGTCCTGGAGAACTATGAAGAAGAACTTCTTTCGAGAAAAAAGTCTGAATAGAAGAAAAAGAGTATTAACAGGTGGGTCCTGGATATCGATAACGAAGACTCTCTTCCGAGAAAAAAGTCTGAATAGAAGAAAAAGAGTATTAACAGGTGGGTCCTGGATATCGATAAAGAAGACTCTCTTTCGAGAAAAAAGTCTGAATAGAGAAAAAGAGTATTAACAGGTGGGTCCTGGATATCGATAAAGAAGACTCTCTTTCGAGAAAAAAGTCTGAATAGAGAAAAAGACTATTAACAGGTTGGTCCTGGATATCGATAAAGAAGACTCTCTTTCGAGAAAAAAGTCTGAATAGAGAAAAAGAGTATTAACAGGTCGCAAACACAATCAACGCTCAGAGACGTTTGAACTTGGATCAGTCCTCTGGGTAAAATTCAGGATCCACTGATATGGAAAAAGTCAAGAGAGGAGTTGCTGCTCTGCGGCAGCTGGCACAGTTGTTTCTTGGTTTCATTGCCCGGCTGGAATTGCGGCAGCGTTCAGAGGAGCCGAGAGGATGGGAAGTTGGCCTTCGCCTCTCTGAGAGAGTGCAACTGGCTGTGATCATCAGCCAGCCTACGGAAAGTCCCGGTGACTGGCTGGAATTGCGGCAACGTTCAGAAGAGGCGAGAGGATGGGAAGTTGGCCTTCGCCTCTTTAAAACAGTGCGACTGGTTCTGATCATCGGCCAGCCTGCGGAAAGTCCCGGAGACTCGGCTGTGTAGTGACGTGGAAAGGGGGGCTGAAGATTCGACAGAGGTGGAGACGCTGGCTCCAGGAGGCTATGGAACGACATTACACCTGCTACCCCCAGAAGACAATATCATACGCAGAAAACATAATTCTGAAATGACTGTGATTGGAGCACTGTCTGTCACAGTGTCATCGAAAATAAAAGTTGTGAAATATTTTGTTTTCTTCGTGTCATTCTTGTCTTCAGTGTTCACATTAATAGAAGTCAGCTGTGGTACAGTGGCTATCTGTGTCTCCCCTGAAGAAAGCTCGCCTTGTTAGCCCCTTTTCAATCAAAGGTAGCCACGCTCCAAATCATATGATTCTTTAACTTCTATTTTCTTCTAAATGGGTCATAATTTACACAATTAACATCATCTTGTCTTGCCGAATATGTTTTTACTAGCGACTGAGACAAATAGTGTTGTCGCAAAAAGAATTTCTGAGGTAATGAATCAAGTGGTAAGTCGTCTCATTTTGTATTGGACAGATAGGACCCAAATGCTTCTGCAACCGCGGTCAGCCCCCCCTGTTGGAATTTCTGTAAGAATGGAGTCCGAAGGCCCTTCCTGGTTTGCCTCACTGCTCAAACCCGGAGGTTGCCGCCTGACCAGAACACAAAGATATTGCGTATGAAAGTAGCTGCTTGAAAACAAATGAACCAACTGTGAACTTCAAGCAACAGCTTAATGCTACAAACATGCTTTTCGTTGAAATGATCCCATATTTATGGCATTAAATTGCATTATCAAAGATGTTACACCTTGGTGTAGTGGTTTACACCTTTGCCTCGCAGCTTGAGGTTCACCGGTTCGACTCCCAACCTGCACCTGCAGAATTGAAATTTTCTGTCCACATGGTGTCACACTTTGTCTGAAAATGGTCGGCTGTATGTTCTGTATGGCTTTGTGGCAGAAAAAGACCTGGATTACTAATTTCCTGTTACATTGGAGCTTTGTGTTAACAGGACATCAATTCATCAACGTCAGTGAGTTTGCTGCTCGCACCTGACACTTTGCTCAAAGGACTAGAAATGAGAAATACCCCGGTCCAGGGTGGACCAGGCTCTCGCCCAATGTCAGCTGGGATTGGCTTCAGCCCCCCGCGACCCAAATGCAAATAATCGGTTGAGGATAATGAATGGACGAATGAACAATGGTGAGAAAAAAGTCAAAATACAATGTTGACAAAAAAAGGACAAAAAAAGAGTATTAACAGGTGGGTCCTGGAGAACTATGAAGAAGAACTTCTTTCGAGAAAAAAGTCTGAATAGAAGAAAAAGAGTATTAACAGGTGGGTCCTGGATATCGATAAAGAAGACTCTCTTTCGAGAAAAAAGTCTGAATAGAGAAAAAGACTATTAACAGGTTGGTCCTGGATATCGATAAAGAAGACTCTCTTTCGAGAAAAAAGTCTGAATAGAGAAAAAGAGTATTAACAGGTCGCAAACACAATCAACGCTCAGAGACGTTTGAACTTGGATCAGTCCTCTGGGTAAAATTCAGGATCCACTGATATGGAAAAAGTCAAGAGAGGAGTTGCTGCTCTGCGGCAGCTGGCACAGTTGTTTCTTGGTTTCATTGCCCGGCTGGAATTGCGGCAGCGTTCAGAGGAGCCGAGAGGATGGGAAGTTGGCCTTCGCCTCTCTGAGAGAGTGCAACTGGCTGTGATCATCAGCCAGCCTACGGAAAGTCCCGGTGACTGGCTGGAATTGCGGCAACGTTCAGAAGAGGCGAGAGGATGGGAAGTTGGCCTTCGCCTCTTTAAAACAGTGCGACTGGTTCTGATCATCGGCCAGCCTGCGGAAAGTCCCGGAGACTCGGCTGTGTAGTGACGTGGAAAGGGGGGCTGAAGATTCGACAGAGGTGGAGACGCTGGCTCCAGGAGGCTATGGAACGACATTACACCTGCTACCCCCAGAAGACAATATCATACGCAGAAAACATAATTCTGAAATGACTGTGATTGGAGCACTGTCTGTCACAGTGTCATCGAAAATAAAAGTTGTGAAATATTTTGTTTTCTTCGTGTCATTCTTGTCTTCAGTGTTCACATTAATAGAAGTCAGCTGTGGTACAGTGGCTATCTGTGTCTCCCCTGAAGAAAGCTCGCCTTGTTAGCCCCTTTTCAATCAAAGGTAGCCACGCTCCAAATCATATGATTCTTTAACTTCTATTTTCTTCTAAATGGGTCATAATTTACACAATTAACATCATCTTGTCTTGCCGAATATGTTTTTACTAGCGACTGAGACAAATAGTGTTGTCGCAAAAAGAATTTCTGAGGTAATGAATCAAGTGGTAAGTCGTCTCATTTTGTATTGGACAGATAGGGCCCAAATGCTTCTGCAACCGCGGTCAGCCCCCCCTGTTGGAATTTCTGTAAGAATGGAGTCCGAAGGCCCTTCCTGGTTTGCCTCACTGCTCAAACCCGGAGGTTGCCGCCTGACCAGAACACAAAGATATTGCGTATGAAAGTAGCTGCTTGAAAACAAATGAACCAACTGTGAACTTCAAGCAACAGCTTAATGCTACAAACATGCTTTTCGTTGAAATGATCCCATATTTATGGCATTAAATTGCATCATCGAAGATGTTACACCTTGGTGTAGTGGTTTACACCTTTGCCTCGCAGCTTGAGGTTCACCGGTTCGACTCCCAACCTGCACCTGCAGAATTGAAATTTTCTGTCCACATGGTGTCACACTTTGTCTGAAAATGGTCGGCTGTATGTTCTGTATGGCTTTGTGGCAGAAAAAGACCTGGATTACTAATTTCCTGTTACATTGGAGCTTTGTGTTAACAGGACATCAATTCATCAACGTCAGTGAGTTTGCTGCTCGCACCTGACACTTTGCTCAAAGGACTAGAAATGAGAAATACCCCGGTCCAGGGTGGACCAGGCTCTCGCCCAATGTCAGCTGGGATTGGCTTCAGCCCCCCGCGACCCAAATGCAAATAATCGGTTGAGGATAATGAATGGACGAATGAACAATGGTGAGAAAAAAGTCAAAATACAATGTTGACAAAAAAAGGACAAAAAAAGAGTATTAACAGGTGGGTCCTGGAGAACTATGAAGAAGAACTTCTTTCGAGAAAAAAGTCTGAATAGAAGAAAAAGAGTATTAACAGGTGGGTCCTGGATATCGATAACGAAGACTCTCTTCCGAGAAAAAAGACTGAATAGAAGAAAAAGAGTATTAACAGGTGGGTCCTGGATATCGATAAAGAAGACTCTCTTTCGAGAAAAAAGTCTGAATAGAAGAAAAAGAGTATTAACAGGTCGCAAACACAATCAACGCTCAGAGACGTTTGAACTTCGATCAGTCCTCTGGGTAAAATTCAGGATCCACTGATATGGAAAAAGTCAAGAGAGGAGTTGCTGCTCTGCGGCAGCTGGCACAGTTGTTTCTTGGTTTCATTGCACGGCTTGAATTGCGGCAGCGTTCAGAGGAGCCGAGAGGATGGGAAGTTGGCCTTCGCCTCTCTGAGAGAGTGCAACTGGCTGTGATCATCAGCCAGCCTACGGAAAGTCCCTGTGACTGGCTGGAACTGCGCCAACGTTCAGAAGAGGCGATAGGATGGGAAGTTGGCTTTCGCCTCTTTCAAACAGTGCGACTGGTTCTGATCATCGGCCAACCTACGGAAAGTCCCGGAGACTCGGCTGTGTAGTGACGTGGAAAGGGGGGCTGAAGATTCGACAGAGGTGGAGACGCTGGCTCCAGGAGGCTATGGAACGACATTACACCTGCTACCCCCAGAAGACAATATCATACGCAGAAAACATAATTCTGAAATGACTGTGATTGGAGCACTGTCTGTCACGGTGTCATTGAAAATAAAATATATTAATCATCTGGAGTGGCACCTGGGGGGTCCAATCAGATTTCAGGGGGGTTCAGTGCTACCCCGGCCCCCCCTCTAGCTCCGTCTCTGGCGGTGCCGCAATATTTGTCAATCATCTGGGGTGGCACCTGGGGGGTCCAATCAGATTTCAGGGGGGTCCAGTGCTACCCCGGGCCCCCCCTCTAGCTCCGCCTCTGGCGGTGCCGCGATATGTCAATCATCTGGGGTGGCACCTGGGGGGTCCAATCAGATTTTAGGGGGGTCCAGTGCTACCCCGGCCCCCCCTCTAGCTCCGCCTCTGGTGGTGCCACGATATGTCAATCTTCTGGGGTGGCACCTGGGGGGTCCAATCAGATTTCAGGGGGGTCCAGTGCTACCCCGGCCCCCCCTCTAGCTCCGCCCCTGGCGGTGCCGCGATATGTCAATCAGCTGGGGTGGCACCTGGGGGGTCCAATCAGATTTCAGGGGGGTCCAGTGCTACCCCGAACCCATTCTAGCTCCGCCTCTGGCGGTGCCGCGATATGTCAATCATCTGGGGTGGCACCTGGGGGGTCCAATCAGATTTCAGGGGGGTCCAGTGCTACCCCAGCCCCCCCTCTAGCTCCGCCTCTGGCGGTGCCGCGATATGTCAATCATCTGCGGTGGCACCTTGGGGGTCCAATCAGATTTCAGGGGGGTCCAGTGCTACCCCGGCCCCCCCTCTAGCTCCGCCTCTGGCGGTGCAGCGATATGTCAGTCATCTGGGGTGGCACCTGGGGGATCCAATCAGATTTCAGGGGGGTCCAGTGCTACCCCGGCCCCCCCTCTAGCTCTGCCTCTGGCGGTGCCGCGATATGTCAATCATCTGGGGTGGCACCTGGGGGGTCCAATCAGATTCCAGGGGGGTCCAGTGCTACCCCGGCCCCCCCTCTAGCTCCGCCTCTGCCGGTGCCGCGATATGTCAATCATCTGAGGGGGGCACCTGGGGGGTCCAATCAGATTTCAGGGGGGGTCCAGTGCTACCCCGGCCCCCCCTCTAGCTCCGCCTCTGCCTGGATATCGATAAAGAAGACTGTCTTTCGAGAAAAAAGTCGGAATAGAAGAAAAAGAGTATTAACAGGTGGGTCCTGGAGATCTATGAAGAAAAACTTCTTTCAACCTGTTGCAGCTGTGTCTGTTGAGTGCCGGCTGGGAGCAAGCTGAGGTAATGGGAGTGGATGAGGCCGGAACAGAGGGGTGTGAAGGGGCAGAGGAGGAGGGTACGGGTGGAGCTGTAACAGGACCCCCCCTTGAGCGAGCACCTCCAGGTGCGGCCACCCGGGGCATCAGGGTGGGCCCTGTAGAAGTCCCGGAGGAGGGCAGGGTACATGATCTGCGACCTGGGAACCCAGCTCCGTTCCTCAGGCCCATACCCCTCCCAGTCAACCAGGTACTGGAACCCCCGGCCCTGGCGCCGGGCCCGAAGGAGCCGCCGAACCGCCCACTGAGGGTGACCATCCACCAGCTGAGGAGGGGGCGGAGCAGGAGTTGGTGGCACAAGTGCGTTCGTGACGACGGGCTTGACCCGGGAGACATGGAACACCGGGTGGACACGCCGAACGGAGTGGGGGAGGACCAGCCGGACAGCCGCGGGGTTGATCACCCGGTCGATGACATAGGGGCCGATGAACCTGGGCGCCAGTTTCTGGGAGGGGACGTTGAGGGGGAGGTCAGCAGTTGACAGCCAAACCCGCTGGCCGGCCTGGTACTCAGGGGCAGGAGAGCGGCGCCGGTTGGCACCCTGAGCGGCCCGCGATGTAGTACGGAGCAGAGCAGAGCGCACAGAGGCCCAAACCCGCCGACACCGACGGATGTGAGCCTGGACCGATGGGACCGAAGCATCAGCCTCCTGGAGCGGGAGCAAGGGGGGCTGGTACCCCAGGGAGCACTCAAAGGGTGACCGGCCAGTGGAGTCGCTGACCATGGCGTTCAGGGAGTACTCAACCCAGGGCAGGTCCCTGCTCCAGGAGGATGGATGGAGGGAAGCCATGCAGCGGAGTGCCGACTCCAGACACTGATTGTTCCTCTCGGCCTGCCCGTTGGTCTGGGGGTGGTAACCGGATGAGAGGCTTGCCATGGCCCCAATACCCCCACAGAAGGCCTGCCACACCTTCGAGGTGAACTGGGGACCATGGTCGGACACCACATCCTGGGGGAGCCCGTACAGCCTGAAGACATGGGCATTCAGCAGCTCTGCTGTCTCCGCTGCGGTCGGCAGCTTTACCAGGGCCACCAACCGCACCGACTTTGAAAACCGGTCCACAATGGTGAGGATGACTGAGTCACCCTGGGACAGGGGGAGACCAGTCACAAAGTCGACCGCGATGTGGGACCATGGACGACTGGGCACGGGGAGGGGCCGCAGCAGACCAGATGGGGGCTGGTGGGACGCCTTGCTGCGGGCACAAGTGGGGCAGGCTGAGACGTACCCCCGGACATCCTCTGCCATAGTAGGCCACCAGAACTGCCGGCGCAGGAAGGACAGGGTACGTCGGGCCCCCGGGTGGCAGGCAAAGCGGCTGGCATGGCCCCACTGTATTACCGTGGCTCTGACGGCCTCCGGGACAAAGAGACGGCCAGGTGGACCAGTCCCAGGGTCGGGCTGGGTGTGCTGAGCCCTTCTGACCGCTGCCTCGATGTCCATGGTCACCACTCCGACGACCCGGGAGGAAGGAAGGATGGTATCTGGAGTGGTAGGCTCCTCCCCCGCCGCATTACACCGAGACAGAGAGTCAGCTTTATTGTTCAGGGAACCCGGGCGGAATGTGATGGTGAAGTCGAACCGCCCGAGCAACAGGGCCCAGCTTGCTTCGCGGGAGGTCAACCTCCTGGCCGACCTGATGTACGTCAGATTTTTGTGGTCTGATAACACGGTGATGGGGTGCTCTGCGCCTTCCAGCCAGTGCAGCCACTCCTGGAATGCCTCCACAACAGCCAGTAGCTCCCGGTTACCAATGTCGTAGTTGGTCTCAGCGGGGGAGTAGCGAAGTCTGCGACCTGGGAACCCAGCTCCGTTCCTCAGGCCCATACCCCTCCCAGTCAACCAGGTACTGGAACCCCCGGCCCTGGCGCCGGGCCCGAAGGAGCTGCCGAACCGCCCACTTAGGGTGACCATCCACCAGCTGAGGAGGGGGCGGAGCAGGAGTTGGCGGCACAAGTGCGTTCGCGACGACGGGCTTGACCCGGGAGACGTGGAACACCGGGTGGACACGCCGAATTTTCGTTTGAAAATTTGACGCTGGACCTTTGACCATCCGAGATTTTCATCGAGGTTGGTGATCGAAAATTGGTCCATAAAAATGGCGGGCAAAAGGAGTATTAACATACTTGATATCCAACATCTCTGAAAAAAAGCCTCAAAGCAGAGACGCGTCTGAAGTTCATTGGTTGAGAGTCTCAACCAATGAACTTCAGACACGTCTCTGCTGCTGTGAGTCTCAACCAATAAACTTCAGACACGTCTCTGCTGCTGTGAGGCTGTAGTCCAACCCACAGGTAGGCGGTAGTGGGAGGGTTTTATTTTTTCGCACTCTCACTTCAGTGTTATACTGCTGCACATTAGGAAGGAGATCATTTCAGCTTACGGACTCCAGGATTCACTGAACTATGGATGGACTGAGGGGAGGTGTTGTTGCTGTACTGGAGCAGACCCTGTTGTTTCTGTGTCATCATTTTTCCCGGGTTGAATTCCGGTTGCGATTTGAGGGGCCGCCAGGTTTACAATTTACACTTCTCCCTGACCAAGAACGGCTGGCTGTTATCATCACCCTGCTGACAGGAAGCCCTCGGGGCTCAGCCGTGTAGTGATGTGGAAAGAGCGCGCATCTTCCACAGCTGATACCTGTGTGAACCACTCCCTCCCCCCTCAACTTATCTCAACTTTCCACGTGGCTGATGTCAAATATTATTATTGTCAGAAATTCTTTCTCTGGCGGCTTGCAGGTGTCAGGTGTCAGTGTTTGGGCGGGAAAAATCATCGACAAGTAAGGCCCGGGCTGAAGGAGGCATTGCAAACAGCTCTGAAGTGATCTGTTCAGTGAGAACACGCTGGCTCCACCAGGCTCTGTGAGCTGAGCCCTGACTTCCTCGTATACGCACATGTCTAAAGCGCCACCTCCTCATCAGAAGAGCTGACTGAGGAAACAGTCCGGAGAGCAACCGGCTCTGTTTCAGAGTAAGTCTCTGAAGGCGATCATAGGAGTGAGTTGACGGCAGTCATATCGCCTCCTCGCCATTCGAGGTGGAGACACCGGCTCCCCCAGGCTCTGCGAGCTGCAACCTGAATAACGCGTATGCACCGCACCTTTAAACTGAGACACAGCACTTTCTCTTAAAATAAACTTTGTGAAATGTTTTTTCCTTCGTTTCATTCTTTTATGTAGAACTCTATGACAGCAGAGTTTCTGTCAGGTAGAGCAGACACCTGTACAGACACAACGGCATTGTTAAGGCTTGCTGGTAGAGGCTCGAGCACACAACACAGGATGCAGGGTTTAGTGGAGTTCAGGGTTTTATTTGTAGGGTGATGTGAAGGGGAAAGGCTGGGTGAGCTGGAGGGGAGCTGGAGGGGAGCCGGAGGGGAGCTGGAGGTGGGCTGGAGGGGAGCCGGAGGTGAGCTGGAGGTGAAGAGCAGGTGAGGTGACTGGGCTGGTTGACGGGCAGGCAAGCCGGATCACTGCTGGAGAGGGGAGATCTGTGGGAAGAGAGGTTGAACATGAGTTGGAGCAAGGCAAGGAGGCAAAAAGGTCAAAAAGGCCAAAAGGCCAAAAGGCCAAAAGGCAACAGCAACAAACACTTCGCAGGGAGCTTGCGTCTCTACTAGATACTTGCCAGGTAACAATCAGGGAAGATCTGGCGATGACTGGCAGGAGAGCTGGAGTCTTGTAGGCAGAGGGGTTGATTGGAGAGTGGCAGCAGGTGTGCAATGATCCGGCTGTGAGCTCATTCACCTCGTCAACCCAACCTGTTGCAGCTGTGTCTGTGGAGTGCCCGCTGGGAGCGAGCTGAGGTGCTGGGAGTGGATGAGGCAGGAACAGAGGGGTGTGAAGGGGCAGAGGAGGAGGGTACGGGTGGAGCTGTAACAGGATCCCCCCTCGAGCGAGCACCTCCAGGTGCGGCCACCCGGGGCCCACCCGGGGCATCAGGGTGGGCCCTGTAGAAGTCCCGGAGGAGGGCAGGGGACATGATCTGCGACCTGGGAACCCAGCTCCGTTCCTCAGGCCCATACCCCTCCCAGTCAACCAGGTACTGGAACCCCCGACCCTGGCGCCGGGCCCGAAGGAGCCGCCGAACCGCACACTGAGGGTGACCATCCACCAGCTGAGGAGGGGGCGGAGCAGGAGTTGGCAGCACAAGTGCGTTCGCAACGACGGGCTTGACCCGGGAGACATGGAACACCGGGTGGACACGCCGAACGGAGTGGGGGAGGACCAGCCGGACAGCCGCGGGGTTGATCACCCGGTCGATGACATAGGTCTGGGACCGACGGATGTGAGCCTGGACCGACGGGACCGAAGCATCAGCCTCCTGGAGCGGGAGCAAGGGGGGCTGGTACCCCAGGGAGCACTCAAAGGGTGAACGGCCGGTGGAGTCGCTGACCATGGCGTTCACGGCCTGCCCGTTGGTCTGGGGGTGGTAACCGGATGAGAGGCTTGCCGTGGCCCCAATACCCCAACAGAAGACCTGCCACACCTTCGAGGTGAACTGGGGACCATGTTCGGACACCACATCCTGGGGGAGCCCGTACAGCCTGAAGACATGGGCAGTCAGCAGCTCTGCTGTCTCCGCTGTGGTCGGCAGCTTTACCAGGGCCACCAACCGAACCGACTTCGAAAACCGGTCCACAATGGTGAGGATGACTGAGTCACCCTGGGACAGGGGGAGACCAGTCACAAAGTCGACCGCGATGTGGGACCATGGACGACTGGGCACGGGGAGGGGCCGCAGCAGACCAGATGGGGGCTGGTGGGACGCCTTGCTGCGGGCACAAGTGGGGCAGGCTGAGACGTACCCCCGGACATCCTCTGCCATAGTAGGCCACCAGAACTGCCGGCGCAGGAAGGACACGGTATGTCGGGCCCCCGGGTAGCAGGCAAAGCGGCTGGCATGGCCCCACTGGATTACCGTGGCTCTGACGGCCTCCGGGACAAAGTGACGGCCAGGTGGACCAGTCCCAGGGTCGGGCTGGGTGTGCTGAGCCCTTGTGACCGCTGCCTCGATGTCCATGGTCACCACTGTGACGACCCGGGAGGAAGGAAGGATGGTATCTGGAGTGGTAGGCTCCTCCCCCGCTGCATTACACCGAGACAGAGAATCAGCTTCATTGTTCAGGGAACCCGGGCAGAACGTGATGGTGAAGTCGAACCGCCCGAGGAACAGGGCCCAGCGTGCCTGGCGGGAAGTCAACCTCCTGGCCGACCTGATGTACGTCAGATTTTTGTGTTTTGATAACACGGTGATGGGGTGCTCTGCGCCTTCCAGCCAGTGCCGCCACTCCTGGAATGCCTCCACAACAGCCAGTAGCTCCCGGTTACCAATGTCATAGTTGGTCTCAGCGGGGGAGTAGCGACGGGAAAAGAAGGCACAGGGGCGCATCTTCTGGTCAGCAGACCGCTGAGAGAGGACACCGCCCACACCCGTGTCTGAGGCGTCCACTTCCACTATGAAGGGTCGCAGAGAGGAGGTGAGGGCAGGTTGTGTAGTCGTCAAACAGGGCAGGGCGAGAGCTGAGGGTGGCCTGGGCCCAATTCAGGGCGTCGCCGGTGGTGAGGTTTGTGATGAAGGCTACACAGGCTGCTGGTGTGAGGAACTGGCTGGGTTGATGGGAAAAAATCAACTCACACTGCATGATGAAGCCACGGAACTGGGAAAAGGTCCCGTCGAAGGGGCGGGGACTGGCCAAGTTGGGCTCATGGGGCTGGACGGGAGGCAGGGCCGGGGGCGGAGCAGCCAACGGGGGTGGACCTGCGGCAGGGGCAGCCAGGGGGGTGGAGGCAGCCTCTTGCTCAGCCATGGATTGTGGATGAGGCCGGAACAGAGGGGTGTGAAGGGGCAGAGGAGGAGGGTACGGGTGGAGCTGTAACAGGACCCCCCCTCGAGCGAGCACCTCCAGGTGCGGCCAACCTGGGCCCACCCGGGGCATCAGGGTGGGCCCTGTAGAAGTCCCGGAGGAGGGCAGGGGACATGATCTCTGACCTGGGAACCCAGCTCCGTTCCTCAGGCCCATACCCCTCCCAGTCAACCAGGTACTGGAACCCCCGGCCCTGGCGCCGGGCCCGAAGGAGCTGCCGAACCGCCCACTGAGGGTGACCATCCACCAGCTGAGGAGGGGGCGGAGCAGGAGTTGGTGGCACAAGTGCGTTAGCGACGACGGGCTTGACCCGGGAGACGTGGAACACCGGGTGGACACGCCGAATTTTCGTTTGAAAATTTGACGCTGGACCTTTGACCAACCGAGATTTTCATCGAGGTTGGTGATCGAAAATTGGTCCATAAAAATGGCGGGCAAAAGGAGTATCAACATACTTGATATTCAACATCTCTGAAAAAAAGCCTCAAAGCAGAGACGCGTCTGAAGTTCATTGGTTGAGAATCTCAACCAATGAACTTCAGACACGTCTCTGCTGCTGTGAGTCTCAACCAATAAACTTCAGACACGTCTCTGCTGCTGTGAGGCTGTAGTCCAACCCACAGTTAGGCGGTAGTGGGAGGGTTTTATTTTTTCGCACTCTCACTTCAGTGTTATACTGCTGCACATTAGGAAGGAGATCATTTCAGCTTACGGACTCCAGGATTCACTGAACTATGGATGGACTGAGGGGAGGTGTTGTTGCTGTACTGGAGCAGACCCTGTTGTTTCTGTGTCATCATTTTTCCCGGGTTGAATTCCGGTTGCGATTTGAGGGGCCGCCAGGTTTACAATTTACACTTCTCCCTGACCAAGAACGGCTGGCTGTTATCATCACCCTGCTGACAGGAAGCCCTCGGGGCTCAGCCGTGTAGTGATGTGGAAAGAGCGCGCATCTTCCACAGCTGATACCTGTGTGAACCACTCCCTCCCCCCTCAACTTATCTCAACTTTCCACGTGGCTGATGTCAAATATTATTATTGTCAGAAATTCTTTCTCTGGCGGCTTGCAGGTGTCAGGTGTCAGTGTTTGGGCGGGAAAAATCATCGACAAGTAAGGCCCGGGCTGAAGGAGGCATTGCAAACAGCTCTGAAGTGATCTGTTCAGTGAGAACACGCTGGCTCCACCAGGCTCTGTGAGCTGAGCCCTGACTTCCTCGTATACGCACATGTCTAAAGCGCCACCTCCTCATCAGAAGAGCTGACTGAGGAAACAGTCCGGAGAGCAACCGGCTCTGTTTCAGAGTAAGTCTCTGAAGGCGATCATAGGAGTGAGTTGACGGCAGTCATATCGCCTCCTCGCCATTCGAGGTGGAGACACCGGCTCCCCCAGGCTCTGCGAGCTGCAACCTGAATAACGCGTATGCACCGCACCTTTAAACTGAGACACAGCACTTTCTCTTAAAATAAACTTTGTGAAATGTTTTTTCCTTCGTTTCATTCTTTTATGTAGAACTCTATGACAGCAGAGTTTCTGTCAGGTAGAGCAGACACCTGTACAGACACAACGGCATTGTTAAGGCTTGCTGGTAGAGGCTCGAGCGCACAACACAGGATGCAGGGTTTAGTGGAGTTCAGGGTTTTATTTGTAGGGTGATGTGAAGGGGAAAGGCTGGGTGA